>NC_089589.1:20677617-20870177 GCF_019320115.1 Miscanthus floridulus | reverse complement strand
ACACCTAAGAAGCAGGCCAGCGTGGCTCCGTCCATCGCGGCCCAAGGGTTACCCTCGGCGGGACCCTCGTCACCTTGCTCAACGGCGCCGGCGAAGGGTGCCGCATCTCTTCATCCCGGAATGGTGTCCCCCAACAACGGACAGCGGAGAGGGTGCCTCGCTAACTCCCGGCGAAGGTAACTTTGATCCTGTGTCTTCGCAGATCAAGCAATGCCCGTGAGGTCGTTCGGACGGGAAGGAGTCTTCGCAGGGCCAGCTCCACCGCTGTGAGAAGGAGGACAGAAGACAGTGATCCCCGGAGACAGAGCTCCCTACGGCGTCAATAGGGTAGTTGGATTGGGCGCGCGGAATGTCCAAAGTGCCCTCGTACTCCTGTAAAGTGAAGCCTTGCTTGTTGCTGGCTAGTTGTAATTTTACCGTGCCCCGGGAATGCCTTATAAATACCCAGCGGGTGGCACAATAATGGATGATGAATTAATGGCCATTTACTCCAGAATTTATTATCATACTGTTCCGTGGGGTTATTTTCAATTATCTTTCATAATATAATGGCATATGCGGGTAACTTAGATGAAAAATTAGGGGTTACTTTATGTATTTTACATAATGGCCGAAGTTTGTAATTCTAAAACATTTGATTCAATGCTATTTCTAGCGATAATGATTAGAGCAGTCTCGGTGGGGTTTCATTTGGGTTTTATTTGCATTTAATATTGTAACACATCAGCAGATTTGACGACTTAACAGGTTAATTATAAAGAAAAAGATAGAGAGAGTTTCATCTGAATGAAACTCGTTGTCACTGTTACAACACAAAAGGTGACGTGATAGTCTTAGTAACACCATGAAACTCACCACTAAGATTGGCCTTAGAGTCGGCCGGATGTTTCTGATTATTACGATAATTTTTAGAATTTATCTTTTTTTTTCTTGGGCATCTTGTAGAATTAACGTGGTAATAGCAAGATAAGATATTTGGCTTATTTGGGGTAAAGACTAAAGAGTACATGGCATAAATTCTAGATTAGACGCATGTTACTCTGTGAAGAATTGTTGGAACTTATTAAATTTCTGTGCTGCAGGGGAATACACCATGGGAGATTTATTGCCATTCGCTTACCCGGAGATGCTCAAGGCGAGTTTTCCGGAGATGTTCAAGGAGAGGTCCACGGCCACTGATGTGCAGGTCAAGCTGCGGCGGGTCAATCCGGAGCCCACGGACAGTGTCTATGGAAAAATCGCTGCGTTCATTAGAGATAAGGACAGGAACAGCGCTTCCTTTCAAGTTGGGAGCATGCTCTTCACACGTACAGAGAGGAGTAGTCAGAATGTTGGCTGCTTGGAGACAAGGCTTGATCTGGTGAGGTCTATTGTTCTGGTGCCCTCTGGTTGGGAACTTCAAGTACGGTTGGACCTGTATATTAAAACTGGCAACAACGGCGAGGTCATCAATTTGACTGATGATCTCGACTTCGACAAAGCTACGAAACGAGCTACGAAAAGCTGCTTTGGTGCCAAAGGTGACGAAGTGGAGGTCACCGCCTCCTGGTGTTGTAATCGTAAGGTACAAAATGAAGATATTGGCAAGCAACTGAGTCCCCCAGTGGAGGTAAACATCAAACACTAAAGATATATTTATTGTGCCTTTCATTCTTCTAACTAGATTCCTATGCTGTGCAGGTCAAAATGGTGTATGACCAATATCTAACTATAGTCTACACCATCGGAGATGAACTCTCGTTCACTGAATTCATAATGGTTCTACGTCGCATCCTCGCTGACCATCCCGACCGTGAGGATATCTTGGATAAGCACCCCAGATTGTTAAATCTCTCGTCCACCGGAGATCACCCTGTGCTCGCCAAGGAGCGTGGTCGACAGCCGAAGAGGTGGCTCCACATCAAGCTTCAAGTGGAGGGCAAGGAGGCCGCCTGCTGGACAACACTGATCATGCGGGATGACAACTTGTACGTCTGTGGCTTCATGAACGAGCAAGGAGTGTATGGGCTTGTCGACAATGAGAAGAGCGAGCAGATGTTCCCAAAAAGATACTGTGATAAGGATGTGCAACGCCTAGAATGGACCGTCCATTACAAATCCATTCTGGGAGCTGGAAGTCAAAAGGAAGTCATAAACAAACTGGATAGCGCGCATCTGGTGGGCAAGACCTTCGCCGAGCACGCCGTGGAGATGCTCTCGGGCTACAGAGAAAATTGTAAGGAGGATGGCGCCAGGAGGGCTCTGGCAGGTCTGATTGTCATGATCTGCGAGTCCGCAAGGATGAATCCTCTCCATGACTCCATGGTAGCTGGATGGAGCAATGGCACGGGATTCACCAAGCAACTGATGCGTTACGTGTGGGGTTATTATGGAAAAAAATCGGAGGAGCTGCGGGCGTGGAAGAGTGGAGGGTACGTCCAAACGCCACAGGTACCGCACCCTATCGAGGAGCTACAAGCCATTTACCTCGTGCTCAACACCCGTCCACCTAATAAAGATAAAAACAATCAACTTGGGAACCCCAGCAGCGCCGGTAACGATGGTGATTATTTTACTAAGAAGCCCGGCAGCACCAGCACTGGCAGAGGTCGCGGCCATCCTAGAGAAAGCCGAGGGGGCCGCAATAATGGTGGCAGCGCTAGCAGCTCGCACAAAAGGAGGAGGGACTACAACAACAAAGGTAGCAGTGGCGGCCAGCAACGCCAACGCAAGAAGCCCTGCAACGACGCTGGCAGCGGTGGGGGTCCTGCTAGCAAATCCGATTCCGAGGAGGCTAGCGACGCTGCCAGCGGTGGCGGCCGTGATAGGAATTCAGAGCAGGCTAGCGATGCCGACAGCGGAGGTAGCCCTGATAGCCAATCCGAGGAGTCCGGTGATGCCGGCAGCCCTGGTGGGTCTGAGGAGACCGGCGACTCCGGCTCTAGTGGTAGTGGAGGCAACAGCAGTGGCCAACCCGGGGACGGGGAGGCTGATGACGACGCTCAGTGCCTTGGTAGCCCCCGGGTGGAGCTGCTGTCCATGCGTGCCGACCTTGGGGTCAAAGGCACGAAAATCATCGTCTTTGACGGGATACGAGGCCAGATCATCTACACCAAGGAGGAACAAGGAGAACAGGTACAATAATGTCTGTCTGGTCTGGTATACCTATACAATCCATATGAATCTTATCACACATCCAATCAATATTAATCGATCAGTGCATGCATGTAGGGGACAATGGTGGATCTAGTGCTGACTGGACCCTACAAAGGCATCTCGGCGTACGGGTGCTTTGCCATTAGTATTGACATCCCAGCCCCTGCTGCGGGTAGCAGCGGTGATCCTATCCAATGGGAATGGGACTGCTACGACCCGAAGTACGCAACCCAAGTTGATAAACCACCCGTGAGCCACACCATCGGCAACGTAGCTGAGGTGACCTACGCGGTAATGTCCAACGCCCGGGAGGCCACGGTGAAGCAGGTCAAGCTACGACTCAAAGATGGGCCCACCAGCCATGGTGGCATCAGTGGTGAAATCACTGCGCTCATTGATGGTTTCAAAGACGAACACAAGAGCGTCCTCTTCAGGTGTGGCAGGGAAAAGGTTCAGCGTTTGTCCACTACCGACGACAACTCATGTTTCCTTCTTCAGCTGGCGAGGAATGTGGTTGCAGTGCCATGCGGCAGTGCGCTTCACATAGAGGTGAACCTCCAGATTGAAACTGGCGATGGCAAGAAAGTTGAATTCAATAATGTTCGTCTCCGCTTCGCCAATGGAATTAGTTCGAGTAAAAGAAAAACTAGCGACGACGGTAACGAAGTCGAAGTTGAGGTCACCTGGTATCCGGAGGTAAACTTTATATATATTGAGGAGATTTGCAAGCACTGCACTGAACATCGACGACACTTATATTTATTATCACTTATCTTCTTTGACGAATAATCATCTCATCTATTGATTAACAATTATACTGCAGATCACACGGCTGTACGAAACCCGAGAAGAGATTGATCAGCCAGATATAAAACTCCCAGCGGAGGTAAACATTATTGAACTGATTGGCCGGCACTAGCTAGATGGTAGTTCATGGCATCTGCTTGCGCCAAAGACATCTCACTACTACAGTTTGATTTGTAGAGGCCACTAGAAAGCCTCAATAGAGGCGGTTGTCCCAGCCACCTCTTTTTTTCTGCCTCGATTTGTAAAGGCGGGTGCCTAGCCGCCTCTAAAAAGGGATTTTACAGGAGCGGCTAGGAATAGGAGTTGCCTCTAGAAATCAATTCGTAGAGGCGGCTCATTGTTCGCAATTCACAAATCTAGGCTGAAAAAATGGCAAAAAAATCTTTTAATCCGAGGAGACCATACCAGGCAGACCCCACCAGTTGCTAGTCGCACTATTTTTCGCGCGCTTCACGGCCCGCGACCTGTGGCTTCTTCGCGCAGTCCTCTCCTAACCACTCCACCATAGAGCACTTGTGCCAAATGGGATATTCGCCCTGGTCATTGTATCTACATCCAGTTTCGAAATGAGTAATTTAGAACATTGAACACACTTATATTAATTATATCACTTTTGTTCTTTAACGAATAATCATCTCATCTATCGATTGACAATTATGCTGCAGACCACACGACCGGAGCAAACCAGAGAAGAGATTGACCACCAGCCAGAATTAAATCTCCCAGCAGAGGTAAACATCATTGGACAGATTATTGGCCAGCACTACTTGAACTGCTTGCGCCAAACATTGAAGGCATCTATTATCACTTTGCTCCATCTTTTTTAACTAAATTCTCGTACCGCAGGACAAAAAGATTTTTGGAAATCTGGTTGAAGTAGTCCACACCATCGGGGATGAAGCGTCATTCACTAAATTCATAATGGATCTACGTCGCATTCTAGCCGAACACCCAGACCGTGAGGATATCTTTGAACTCCGCCCACTGCTCGCGAAGCAGCATGCTGAACAACCGACGAGGTGGCTTCACGTCAAGCTGCAAGTGGAGGGCGAGGAAATGTCGTCGACAACGCTACTGATGCGGGATGACAACTTGTACGTCTGTGGTTTCATGAACCGGATTGGAATTCTTTGCAAGCTTGTCGACAACCAGGACAGCGAATCCTTCCTCCCTGAAGGATTCCACCTCACCACAGACCTCAAGTTGGGCGTCAGTTACAATTCCTTGCTGCAGGCCAAAAATAGAGATGATGTCGTGAGAAAACTGACCGCGGCACAGCTAGGCAGTGGCTTCGCCAAGGACGCCGTGCGTGTGCTATCGAGCCACCCGAATAAGGTGGCCGGTATCAGTATGAGCATCGAGGTGGCACTGGCGGGACTCATCTTCATAGTCTGCGAGTCCGCAAGGATGATCTCTGTCCACAAATCCATTGAAAAAGAGTGGAGCAGCGGCAAGGTATTCACCGAGGAACTGATGGAAAACGTGTGGAAATACGGCAACATGTCACGCAACCTGCAGGCGTGGAAGAGTAGAAACTACACTCAACCGCACCGTGTTTCAGAGCTACAAGCCACTCACCTTGTGCTACAACCTACGTGATGATTACACCAAAGGCGATAGCCGAGTCCGAGTGGAACTGTTGGCCATAAGTGCCGACCTTGGGGTCATCGGCACGAAAATCATCGTCTTGGACGGGAAACGAGGCCAAATCATCTACAGGCACGAGAAGCAAGGAGAACAGGTATACACTGTACTATTAAGCCATTGCTATGTTTAATGTTTAGTATCAATCCTTGCATTCACATATATCAATCAACCGGTGCGTCGTGCGTGCATTTTGTAGGGAAGAATGGTAGATTTGGTGTTGACTGGACCCTACACAGTCATCTCAGGGTACGGGTGCTTCGCCATCAAAATTGACATCCCAGCCACCTCTCCCATCAAATGGGAATGGGATTGCTATGACCCCAAGTACGCTGCCCAAGTCGACGGACCACCCGTGAGCCACATTATCTGCAATCCACATGACAACCGCGAGGTAGCAAAGGTGACCTATGCGGTGATGTCCCGCGCCCGGGAGGCCACGGTGCAAGTCAAGTTGCGGCTCAACAATGGGCATAGCCCTGATGACGTCTCCGGTGAAATCAGAGCCTTCGTCGGTGGCTTGAAAGTCCCGATCGTCCTCTTCAGCCATGCCCACCAAGGGACGGGCCAGTGTTTCTCCTCTACGCACAAGGACTCATGGTTTCTTCTTCAGCTGGCGAGGAATGTGGTTGCGATGCCATATGGTGAAATGCTTCGCATAGAGATAGATGTGGACCTGCAGATTGAAACATCCAAGAAACATTTGAAGGCCGATGTCTACATAGAGGAAGGGATTCGGAGGCAAATACTTGTAGTCGATGGTTTCGAAGTTGAAGTGAACGTCAGCTGGTACCCAGAGGTAAACATCAAATAGATTGGCCAGGGCAGCACTAGCTAGTCGCTTGCTTGCCAAACATTAATTGAAGACATTTGTTATCACTTCCCTTCTTTTTAACTAAGAAATTTCCGTGCTGCAGGTCAACATGGCTCCTGAGGGTCACCCTGAATTGGTGTATACCATTGGAGATGATGAAATGTCGTCCGTCGCATTGTCGCCGACCACCAACATTGCGGGGATATCTTGGATGCCCACCCTGACTCAAATCTGCGCTCTACCCGACAACACCCACTGCTCTCCAATTACTGGGACAAAAGGTGGCTTTACGTCAAGCTTCAAGTGGCGGGCAATGAAAAGTCGACAATCCTAATAGCTATCATGTCTGACGACTTGGTCGTCCATGGCTTCAATAACCAGAACGAAGATTATTGGTACAGCACTACAGGCTGGAGCGCTTTGGCGCAGTCGATCAGAGAACAAAAGCTAAACTGGGGCTCCAGTTACGACCGCGGACTGGGAGAAAGTCGTGGATACACTGAACTCCGAGAGGCTGGGCAAAACCTCCGCGGTTAAGGCCGTGCGGTTGCTCTCGCGCTTCTGCAAACACATCCTAGTTCCCTCAAAAAATGAGGCTGAGGCCAGGCTGGCACTAGTGCGCCTAATGGTCATGATCTGCGATTCCGCGAGGATGAATCCTGTTCTCGACGCCATTTCTGGTGGCTGGAACAACGGGACCGGATTCACCAAGCAACTCATGGACTACATACGGTACTGGGATCGCATCTCAACCGCTCTGCAGGACTGGAGGGACAGCAGCTACCGTACATGGGAAAAAGATGACAATCTAGAGGGGATCGGAATCAAGAGCCCAGAAGATGCACTAGACGTCGTTCACCTTTGTTCAGCTAAACGGATGAATCGTTCTTTGTCGCGAACGGACCTGCCAAGCATGTCGTTCTCTGGTGACAAATTAAAATAAGGGCCAAATCAGGTTATCCCTTTCCCTTTTCTTGTGACAAATCATGTTGTGCGTGTATTGTTTGTTGATCATCATCGTGTGTGGCCTGGAACGGTAGTCACTGTGCCAAATAAGGGCCGTGCGCCCCTGCATGTTTGCCTTATCAGATACTCTTTTTTCTTTGTTCCAAATATTTCAAATCTTGTCGTTCTATTGGTCGGGAAAAAAAATCTTTGTCGTTCCGGTCCAGTGTGTGTGCCTGCGACCATTCACTACTGCAGACGGGCTCTTTGCCGAGTGCTTAGGGCACTCGGCAAAGCCCCTATGCACTCGGCAAAGGCTTTGCCGAGTGCCGCACTCGGCAAAGAGCAGTCGACAAAGAACCCGTCGGCAAAGGTTTCTTTGCCGAGTGCCACATATCGAGCTCGGTAAAGCCTTTGCCGAGTGTCACGTCAGCACTCGGTAAAAAAAAATCCGACGTCAACTCTGACGGCTTCTTTGCCGAGTGCCACTTCAGCGGCACTCGGCAAATAATTTTTTTTCTTTTTTTTTTGAAAATTCTTTGCCGAGTGCCATACTCTTGCACTCGGCAAAGAAATTTTTTCTTTTAAAAAAAAAAATCATTGCCGAGTGCCATGGCTCTGGCACTCGGCAAAGCTGGGAAATTGGGTCTCTGCTTCCCAGCTTTGCCGATTGCCATGGTCACGGCACTCGGCAAAGCCCTCTTTGCCGAGTGTGGCACTCGGCAAAGAGGAGAAAAATGCTATTTTTTTGGTTTTTTTCTTTTCATCAGCACAAATAAAGAAATCACATATATATCAACACACAGCACAGGATATATCACATACGCATCCATATTCCATCACATACACATCCATAACCCAACACATACACATCCACCATCCATAATATATCACATACAAATCCATTGTCCATAATCCATCACATACATTCGCATCATCCATGACAATATCCATCACAATATATATATATATATATATATATATATATATATATATATATATATATATATATATATATATATATATGTCTCTAGTAGTAGTCCAACATAAGACTAAGTCTAACACAAGTCCATGCAACATGAAAAGAAACAAATAAACGGTACCTACTGCCAGCCTCCCCACCCGAAGTGTGAACTGCCACCTTGAGGAGGGCCAGTTGGCCACCCGGCCTGTGGAGAAGGGCCACCTTGAGGAGTCCGGTTCGAACCCGCCGATTGTGGCTGTACAAAGGAGAAGCGAATTCATGAGTATCTACAGGAGGGCCGCACAAGCTAAAGGAATAAACAACCATATATACTCACCGGAGTCCCTACAGGAGGAGGAGGAGGAGCCACAACTGGAGCGAGCAGCGACTGGGGCACGACCACACCTGGCAAGGCCTGAAGGCTCGCCATGAAGCTGAACATGTCCTACAGCCTCTGCGCCTCGGCCGCCCTCTGGGCTTGTACAGCCTCCATCTCCAGCCGATGGGCCTCCGCCTAGGCCGCCTGCTGGGCCTCCAACCTTCGCAAGTCGGCCTGCAATATTCCACCCACAATGTTTAAACAATGCAAAGGCAAGGTAGATGTGTAAAAGCAATGAACGACGAATAAAACAGTACTAACCTGGAGTTCCGCCATCTGTTGCTGTGATCACATATGGAGATGTCCTGATTTGTGAGCATCGTACGTGACAACGTGGTCGAAACTTTTTCAAATTTTTTCCACGGAATACGCATACGATATGGCGACAACTCGACAAGTTTCATGATTTTCGGAATTCGTTCGCATTTTATACAATTAAAAAACCACTCCCACGCAGGTTGGCGGCGTTGCCCCGTGAGCACGTTGATCGAAATTTCGAGACAGTTCCTGGATTTAGCCTAAATTTGCACTAAGAAACAAGGATAACATTTTTTGAACGAATGTAATCTATTATTCGATCCACTTGCAGTTCAAACTTACATTTTCTGGAAAAATTCAACAAAACAAAATAAACTATAGAAATATGCCAAAAGACAATGAAAATGTTCCAAATTTAAACATGTTGTTTGTGGTAGTGTACTAAAGCTTCAAAAAAAATTGGTGGCAAAAAACCAAAAAAAAATTATTTTGCCGAGTGTCAAGTTTTGGCACTCGGCAAAGTAAATTCTTTGCCGAGTGCCAAACGGGGGGCACTCGGCAAAGAGGACGCCGCTGGATGCCGTTAGGCCCCTACCAATCTTTGTCGGGTGTCTGCCTTTGCCGAGTGCCAGACAAAGACAGTCTTTGCCGAGTGCCCTTGCCGAGTGCCATATTTTGCCGAGTGCGGCGCTCGGCAAAACAGGTCTTTGCCAAGTGGCCGAAATTTGGCACTCGGCAAAGATTTTTGCACTTGGCAAATCACGTGTTTCCCGTAGTGATTTGATAAGCTAGTATTTGATTTGATCATGTAAAACCAGACTGTAACGAGTATCGGGAATTTCATAATGTAAATGTAAACGGTATTTGGTCAGCATGTAACGGTTTGGAACTAAAATAACACTGCTTGTTATGTTTGTCCTAGCTGTTATTGCAGTCTGGGTCTATATATGTCCCGCTTTTGGTCGTTACTCCCGGTTGAAGCTGCCAATGCACTTTCTTTTCCTACCTGTTCCTTTGTTTTGTTTACCTCAAACCTTCCGAAATGCTAAACACCACTCGGGTTCACGACAACACCCAAGGCAATGGTCGACCTCTGGTAGAGCTATTGTCCTTGCGTTCCGACCTTGGCGTAATCGGCAGGACCATCACTGTCTTCGACGGGAAACCAGGTCAAATCATCTACAGGAAAGAGGAGCAAGGAGTGGAAAAAGGTATATATATCTATTATATTTACTGCTGCGAACACAATGTTGATACGTGCCCTTTTGGTTCGATTTTATGATGAGTAATTGTCAACGAGCTGATGCCTCGTATTGAGTTTGGTGACTAATCATGGCGTGAGTGGGGTGTGGAACATGTCTCTTGGCTTGTGGTGTGCAGGTGTGGAGCTCGGAGGCGGCGGTCGATGGTGAGGTGAAGGTCAAGTAGGGACGTGCCATGCCGATGGACTGGGAGCGGTGAAGGACAGACGTGAGCCTTCGACCGAGGGACCAGGAGGCCGGGTGACCAACCACGGTGGCCGACACTTGGGGACATTGACAAGCGCAAGTGTACATGGGAGTTGACCGTGTTGACCAAGTCAAGACGGCTGCCGGGCGAGTCGAGCGGAGGCTCGGGAAGACTTGGCGGCCGGGCGATTGAGGACGCGGTGACACGTGTCGAGGTGCGGGGGATGCATATAGAAATTACCCACATCTGTTATTATTTTGTATCTACCTCAAGCCATTATAAAAAAACAAAAATATTTCTCAAATCTACGTGTAAACAGTAATATGTGCTATTAAAAAAATAAATCGATATCAGTAAAAAGACATACATATTTCTATATTATAAACTTCGACAACCATGAAATTAAATAATCTTAATGTTATACTTCACCATTTATACTATGTAAACATATATACATCCGGATATATATTTATTTTAATAGCTTATGAAGCATGGAAAAATCTTTAGTTGACAAACCACATAGAAATTTATAAGTTGTATTTTAAATTGGTTTCTATATTTTAATTGAAAAATTATGTCATATCACTATTAGTAATTTAATTTTAAGCACTCTAAGAGATATAAAAACAATAGTAGACACATATAAGTCTGTGATACAACAAATTCAACAATTTTGGTGCTACAGTACAATCTGAGTTTTAACTTAATTAATATGTCGAAAACAATACTACTAGGACTTAAACTCTTTTTGATAAAAAAATAATTTTTGAATAAAAGATGGAAAACACAAGAGTTTCTACCAAACATGTGAAAAAAATTGCACAAATCGATTGAAAGTCAAAAGATAAACTATGATTTATGAAGCCACGGAAAAGCATGAAACAAGAGTTTATATATCTTAATATTATGTTCCAATTAAATACATATCATACTAGAAAAAGATAAATACTAGAAATTCTAACTAGAGGTCTCTAATAAAGCCTCAATGTTAATCCTCATGAGTCTCGATAGAAAAAAAAGGATAGATACTAGAAATTCTCACAAAATCCAAAACATTTGGCTACCAATTCGGTAGAACCTAATTACCATTGATAATAATAACTATTGGATCTATTCTATAAATAATTACCCACCTCTGCTATTGTGTAAAACAACATAAGGCAACACATGACTCTATATTCAAACTACCCACATATGCCGTTAAGAAAGATTATCTAAAGTATGTCTAAATTTGTATCTAATTACCCATGTACTCTTATTATGATAGATAATTTATCTAACCCAATCTTTATCTTTTTATTTGACAAATAAATATTCTTTAAATTACCAACAACTTTTATTAAAAATGTTAAAATAACATAGAGCATGTATATATTTATACATTGCCCATTTCTATATATATTAATATATTAAGATTTGATCAAAGTAAGCATGCATGTTGTGCAAGCGTGCATGAGTGATAAATATATATGTTATGTTTCATCACTAAAGATGATGCTCCAGAAGGCACAGGCCAGCAAGTGGAGGTAAACACTGTGGTTGGTGAGCAGGAGAGTACTGGTAATGATCCAGAAGCAAGTCAGCAAGCGGAGGTAAACACTGCAGAGATTGGCCAGAAAAGATGATGCTCCAGAAGGCACAGGCCAGCAAGCGGAGGTAAAGACATGTATTTTTCACTTTCCTTCTTTTAACTAATATAAATGCCCGTACCGCAGATAAGAATGGCTGGGTCGTATCCACCTGAAGTTGAAGTAGAGTACACCATCGGAGATAATAGATTCACTGTATTGATGATGGATCTACGTTGCATCCTTGCCGACCACCCAGACCACAACGATATCTTGTTGGGCCACTACTTGAATCCCTACACCACAAGAAGGCACCCACTGCTCGCGAAGCCGCTTGCTGAAAAACCAGCCAGGTGCATTCACATCAGGCTGCAAGAGGACAATGAGCAGGGCAAAGAAACGTCGTCCACAACCTTAGTCATGCGGGACGACAACGTGGACGTCATGGGCTTCAGAAACAAGAGGGGCGATTGGTACGAGCTTGGCTACCAGCGGATGCTCCCACAAGAAACGCGGCAGAAGTAATAGATATACTGACGTCAGCGAACCTGGGCAAGACCTTCGCGACGCGCGCCGTGCGCGTGCTGTCGCGCTTCCCAGCTGTGGCGGATGATGACAACCCCAGGCTGGCAGTGGTGGGCCTGATGTTCGTGGTCTCCGAGTCGGCGAGGTTGAACCCTGTCCACAACGCCATTGCGTGTGGCTGGAACACCGGGACGGGATTCACCGAGCAATTGATGACCGATCACGTGTGGAAATACGTAGAGATGTCAAGGCGTCTGATGCATTGGAAGAAAGGAAACTATTCGGAGCCTCAGCCCACATCGGAGCTACGTGACATCTACCTCGTGCTCAACGGTACGGTGATCCTTTTTCTCATTACACAGTAAACATGTAGGATCACTTACTTCCCCCGCCTTTTGGCTAGATTATCTCTAGTCAAAACTCTGTTATTAGAAACCAGCCACAAGAAAAGTTGTACCCTAGGAGGTATACTCAACTTCCAAACAGAACTAACATAGATTGGAGCTACTCCTCTAAAGGAGATCACCGCATACAAAGATTGGACTTCATATCTGCCAGATGATCGAGGTATAGTTCCATACAATATGATCCTCTTCTTCAGAGAGAGAGACCTCATCCATCAGAGAAAGCAGTTCCCACCAAAGGTTCATGATATTCTCTGAGACAGCTCTTCGAAACGTCAACCTAAGGTTTACACCATCCCAAACATCACTAACAGTTTTACCCTGCTGCTCATTAATTACATAAAGCGGCCAATATAAAATGGCCAGGCTGGTATTTCCTAACCAAATATCTTCCCAAAATCTTACCTTCCTTCCATTGCCCACAATGCAGCCTCTGCAGCCCAGTGCACCCCTTTCCAAAAAGGAGAAGCTCCCACATCCGGACAGCAGAGAATGTTAGGATTTTTAGTTCTATATTTAGAATCCAAAATCCTAACCCATGGCATTAGAATTTAAATGGTATCTGAAAATCCAGGCACATAGCAAAGACAAATTTAAGCCTCTTAAGTCAGGAATCCACAGGCCCCCAAAGTCTTTTTTTTGAGCAACCAATTGCCAATTTGCTAGATGGTATCTATGCCTATCCTCAGTATTATTCCACAGAAAGTGTCCCATTTGAGAATTGATCATGTCAATAGCCCATCTAGGGAATTTTATCATGGATAGAAGGTATATAGGAATACTTGCAAGGCATGCTCTTAATAGAATCAGCCTGCCAGCATAAGACAAGCAATCTTCCCCTCCACCCAGCAATTCTTTTAATTATCTTATCTATCACAGGTTGTGAATCAACTCTTCTTAATTTGGTAAAATGCAAAGGCACACCAAGATACTTGATTGGGAAATCACTTAGCTTGCAGCAGAAAACTTTTGCATAGTTATTAGCACTATCTGGGCTTAAGCCAATGGTAAGCAAATCACTTTTATCATAATTGATTTTCATTCCTGACATCTTTTCAAAACAGACCAATAACCATTTCAACGTTTGTGCCTTTTCTATATCATCTTCTAAAAACAAAAGTGTGTCATCGGCATATTGCAGGCTGACCACTCCACCACCCATTACTTGGGGAAGAAGACCAGAAATCAAATTTTGTCTAGCGGCTTTCATAAGCATCCTAGAGAAGACATCAGCTACTAGATTGAAAAGTAGAGGAGATAAAGGGTCTCCTTGTCTGAGTCCTTTACCAGGTTTAAAAAACACGCTATTCTCATCATTCATTCTAATACAAATTGAACCACCTTGAACCAAACTTCTAATCCAACTAATCCATTTGGGGCTAAAGTCCCTAGACCCAAGCATATCCTCTAAAAAACTCCAGCTAACCCTATCATATGCCTTTTCATAGTCTAATTTAAGGATAACCCCAGCATCTTTCTGCTTATGCACCTCATGAATGATTTCATGTGCTGCTACAACGCTTCCAAGAATATATCTGCCTTTAATGAAGACAGTTTGATTTGAAGCTATCAACCTATCCGCAACCCCAATCAACCTGTTATTGAGCAACTTAGAGAACAACTTGAAACTACAATTAATGAGACTAATTGGTCTGAATTTCTTCAAGTTTTTAGCCTCAGGTTCTTTTGGGATTAAAGTTATCATAGCATAATTGATTCTATCCAGATTAAGCTTGCTACTCTCAAAAAGAGTCACTAGATTCATCAAGTCAGATTTAATGGTTTCCCAGAAAACTTGGTAGAACAAAAAAGGAAGACCATCAGGTCCAGGGGCACCATCAGCTTAAGAGCCAAATAATGCCACTTTTACCTCCTCTTCTGTGAAAGGAGCTTCTAACAGCTCATTCTCCACATAAGACACTTTTTCATCCTCCTCCCAAAAGTCTGAATCTAACTTAACGCTGGTGTCAGGTTCTTTACCAAACAAAGACTTGTAAAAGTCCACAGCATGTTCTAGCATTTTATCAATGTCTTCCACCCAACCTTCTGGAGTTCCCAGACCTAAAATCCTTTTCTTCCGATTTCTTTGATTGGCAATAGCATGGAAATAAGCTGTATTCCTATCCCCTCTTTTATATTTCTATCTCGTGATCTTTGCCTAGCCTTAATCTCTTCCATCCTCCAAATTCCCTCAAGGTCATAAGAGATCTTCTTCATTCTCATATTCTCCTCTAACTGCAAACCTTCTTTTTCTAATTTCATGTCTAGCTTTTCATACTCCTTAAGGAGTTCTTGTTTCATCTTCCTAATTTCACCATTAATATTAAGAGCCCAACCTTTCACTTTTTTCCTAATCAATCTAACCTTGAACTGCCATATATCTAAAGGATCTGTGAAAGCACATGGAGTATTCTAGACTTTAATAACCAGATCTTTAAAATAGTGCTGTTCCAGCCACCACTTTTCAAATCTGAAAATATTTTGTTTTTACTTTTCCTGACAACCCAGGTTCAAAATCAGTGGTACATGATCACTAACTGCCCTGGCTTTGACAGAAACAAAAGAGAGAGGATATTTTTGCTCAAAGACAGTGTTGCAAAACACTTTATCTAGAGCAGCAAAAATAGGTTGGTCTTGATTATTCGTCCAAGTAAAAGATCTGGAAGAATTTTTAAGCTCTATCAACCCAAATTTATTAATCCAATCTTGAAATAGATCGGCCCATCTCTGATTAATAATTCCATTACTTTTTTCTATAGCATTAGTGATGAGATTAAAATCTCCTCCTAACACAGTAGGTCCATCCTAGTTACCTAGGATATTCTCAAGTTCTTGAAGGAACTCTAACTTCCCCTCTTCATAAGGTGAACCATACACTACAACTAGTCTCCAAACAAACTTATCAAGAGAATTATTAATCATCACAGCAACAGAATATTTACCATCCTGCCAGGCTAAAGCCTCAAATTTTCTATCATTTAATCCTACCAGGATACCCCCAGCAGTACCAACTGCTGGAAGGCAGTGCCAGCAAAAACCTCTATGAACATAGTTAACAAAGGAGTCCTGAAAGCTCTCCTTAGTTTCTTGAAAACCCACAAAGTCTAATTGATTATCCTTAACAAAATCAGTTATGCATTGGAGACGGCCTTCTTTATTAAGGCCTCTAATGTTCCAAAAGGCACCTATCAATTTCCACTATTTTTGATTTGGAAACTTTGCATTTAGAGGCAACTTGTACCCATGTAGTGTCATTTTCTTTCCTTTTTTCCTTAACAGGAGTGGCGTCATTCTTAGACAGAGGAGGAAACTCCTCATCAACGAACACAGAGTCTAAGCTATCTGGGAGGTTAACCTCTGGGTTTTTCTCTTCAAATATTGTTCTATCCTCTAATTCTTTTAATTTCAGACTATCAATAGTATCATTCGCAGTAGAGGTATCAATACCCAAGGAAATATTAACACATCTGGCTTTATTAAGTAAAGCAGCATTATTCTCAGAAGCAAAGGAATTTTTTGGGTAAGTACCTTTTTCGAGATTTTTAACCTTTTTCAGGTCCTGAGCTTTTTCCAGCATGGTCCTTCCATCCTCATGTCCTCTCCTAGGCCTAGGAGCCCTTAGGATAGGCCCCCAACCTGTCTTCCTCTTCTGGTTCTTCTTAGTTGCCCCTTTGTCAACACCTATATCTTCCAATTCCTCTATCTGATTAGGTAGAATACCAGACTCACCCAGAGAGACCATATCTTCCTCATCCAGTAAATCTTCTTCATCTTCTGATCCTTCTAGTTCCAACCTTTTCAACAATATAGAGCAATCCTCAGTAGCCGAGTCCTTTTTAGCCAAGTTTCTGAATTCCTCCCATTTTGAATGATTGGACTCATCTTCAATCAGACTGTAGAACTTGTTCCCAACAACGTGGCAGTCAGAATTCACAATCCTCTCCTGTTCAGGTGTCTTCCACAGGCCAGACCCCCCCTGCACGTTCCCTTCACAGTTACTAACATCCACTTTGTAACAAACAACTTGGTTACAGCCCTCATCCCTGTTAGTGATATCCTTAGGAGTCAACTCCTGCAGATATGAAGTTTCTCCCACGCAGAATTGCTGATTAATCAGCTTATCTACTGCAGTTGTCATCAACTGAGTAGGTGCAGTTCCCATTGCCAGCATAAGCTGACTTTCTTGATCCATCATCTCAGTAAACTCATTTGCATAGTTCCCTTGGTTAATCTTCTCTGTAACCACACTTGCAGTATTGCCATTAATACCCACAGTCTTATATCCTTGATTTTTGGGATTGGATTTCTAGGGGAAAATATTGCATTTTCTTTAACGACAGGATGCATTTCATCATATATATAAATAGTACAAGGTACATATACTAGTCTGTAGAATCATTCAACCCGCGCGTGGGCTACAAATGTTACAAAAACGCATACTAGTCATTTGCGAACTGACTCTAGTTACTAGTTACATGCTCTATATACACTAGTCTATCATTAATCCGCGCTCTTGCATGGGTTAAAATCTATCTTAGAAGACATACATTAATTATTTTTTAATATGTTGACTAACAAAAGTTACTTATATTAAACCATAGATTTTTCTTCTTCTTTTTGTTCATTTTCTAATACAATATGCATAATAGATATAATGTAGTTCCTATCTAGTTGTGATAAATTTATCAATCATTGATCTATATGTTTTTTTCATCTATATATCCGTAGTTTTTTCCTATTTGCATGACACCTCTCTGTATCTTTAATATGTGTTGAAACCTTAACTTAAACTATGGCTACTCTTGCTTGTAGACTATATCTTATGACATTACCAATCTAGCTAAATTTTGATTTTTCAAATATTATTCTTATCGAATGCTACAGATTTTTTTCAGCTTGCACCACAGTACTCAAGATGTTGAATTTATTATACCATAGAACTATAAGTGTAGTAGCATTGTATTATAAAATATAGAGTGTTTAAAATTACATTACCAATATTGTTGCAACATAAGTTTCAATCAAAATATATAAACTTATTTAGAATATGATAACTTATGAAATTTATTGTCATAGAGTATTAATATAACTTAGAACAAATTATCAGTGTCATTGCTATGTGGTTTATTAAGGAACAATTTTCCATGCATGATAAGCTACTAAAATAAATAATTGCCCTAATGTATACATGTTTACTTGGTCACATGGTGGAACATAACATTATACTTACTTTTAACTTAGTAGTTATAGATATATCGTACATCATGATATTAAACAACTTGTGATGATAACTTAAATTAGTATTATTTCATATTTGAGAGATATTTTTGTTTAGTTTCTTATGACAGGTGAAAGTAAAATATGTGTCTTTATATTTTCTTTCATAATGGCATACATGGGTATTTTGTGCAAGCATACGGGTACTTTGCATTATCTTTCATAATGGCAAAATGTGTAATTTATAAAAAACTATTAGGGGGTATTTGAAAATATCTTTAATAATGACATTGGTGGGTAATTTAGATACAAAGCTAGAGAGTTCTTTTAAAATTTTCTTGCATAATGCATATGTGGGTAATTCAAAGGTAAAATTAGGGGGGACTTTATGTATTTTTTATAATGGTAGGGGTGGTTAATTTTTTTACAAAACAAAATAGATCCAATAACTATTATTGATGGTGGTGGTGATGATGATGATGATGATTAGAATCTACCAAATTAATGGCTAGATGTTCCTGATTGTTGTGAGAATTTCTAGGATTTATCTTTTATCTAATGCGTCTGGTGAGAATTAACGTAGAATCTTTCACATGAAAAGCGATATATAGTCATAGTTCATACATGCATATAGATGTGTGACTTGCACACTGATACTCGTCCTGCCTGTATACCTTAAGTTAATTTTATATATTGAAAATATATAAATGGATAATTTACAAAGCATATATGGGAGCACTTTAGGATATTTTATATATCTACAAATATAAGTAATTTAGATGCATATTTAGAGGTTATTTATAATAATAGTGAAGGTGGGTAATTTGTTACAGATGTCTCAAAAGAGACAAGAGATAGGAAATCACATGCAAATTTAGTTGAAATTTTAGCATAATTATGTGTTTGACATAGTAGTGAATCTGCCCATTGCTCCCTACCTGCAAGTATCCACATTCTGCATGGTTGTGTTATCATGTATACTTAGGCCATTCTCAGTAAAGAGTTTCATATTATTGTTTCCAAGAATACCACCTCAGATAAAATGTAATGAAACATTGATGAAACTGTTATTCTCAATGCATAGTTTCATTCTAATGTTTCATAGACACATTTAAACAAATGCATGTCAAACCTTAAGCATAGTGACTATTTAAACTTTTGAGAAAAGAAGCTTACATCACTCTCTTGTCAAACAAATCCAGAAACCCTGAGTACATGTCCTCTAAAATCAACAGTCTGAAACATAAGATAACATAGTTAGAGTTTATAGTTCTTAAAGTGCCACACTTTTGGAATTGTTGTAATGCAAAGTAATAAAATGGAAGAATAGAAAAGGCATACTTCACTTAGAATAGTTACTCTTAGTTATTAGTTATATACAAGTTCTAGTATAAGATCTGCGAGCAACTACACTACGTAACAGGTCAATAATCATCAATACGCACATCTAATAAATTTAATTTCCATAGCTTCGCAAGATTAGCAAATTTAAACAAGACATGAAGATCCTAAGAGTGCAAGAGAAATGCCAATAATTATTATCATAATGAATTAGCTTCAAATCAAAGTAATTAGGAAAAAGATATTTCACTGGATAAATTTGGAAAGTAAATTAAACCGATCAGCTATGGCGTGACTAACACATTATGTGACGTAAAGTGCATGACTAACGCATTATGTGTCGTTAAGTGCATATAGATGTTTGAACCCACGCTTACGAGCAATGCGGTGGAGGCTAAGGGTGTCCCACAGGAGAGAATGTAACGAGGCAGGGCAAAGGTTATAAGCGAGGGCTAGTGTAAGTGAAATAAATTCAGGGGTGAATGACAATTAATTTGTCCTTTTACGCTGTAGTGCCGCCGGGTATTTATAGGCCGTACTCGGGGGGCACAACAAAATTATAGTTGCCAAGAAACCGACCAGGGGCCTCCTTACATTTGTACAGGGGCATTGCAGACATTCTGGTGCCCCGTACCCAACTACCCTAGAAGACGCCATCAGGAGCTCCGCTTGGGGGGACCACCTTTCTCCGTCTGGCAGAGACGGTGCTCGTGGGAAGGCTGCTTAGGTACTTCTTGATCGGCCGGCTTTGCGCATCGCCCCTGACCCTGCAAGACAAAGAATCAAGGCGAGGCCACAATAGGCCAAGTCATCGTGGGTGTCCCAGAGCCTGCTCCCATCGGAGCGATACCTGTGGCTAAGGCATAGGCAAAGGCCGGATGGGAGCGTGAGGGTTCTCCATGGCAAGCGTACAACTTCAATCACGTGGGGAAAAGGTGGGTCGAGGGCCTTGAGGTAGGGTGGTGCATCGAGGGCGCTCCCCCAACAATAGATCACCCTTCCTAAGCAATAATAATACAAACTTCACCACTTGCTAGTTACGGTCTTGAGAGTTGAAGGCAATGATATAGAGTAAGTGGCTGCACAATTGAACCTCAGACAGCTACAGAGTTGAAAGCTATCGGGTATCAGTACCAAGACAACAAATAGTACATAAGTTTGACGTAGTCCTTTGCTAAGTACTTCGAATGTTTCTTTGACATGTACTGAACATGCTAACTATGTGAAAATGAACGCTGTGGAAGTCATGCATAACATAGACAATCATTTAAATCACAACTGTAGTTGATTCATAGAAACCAACAACTCTAAACAAGCTAAACAATGTGCTTTTTTTATAAATTCCGATAGATCCAATGGCTATTATCTACGATGATGATCAGAGTCTACCAAATTAAAGGCTATGTTAATTATTATTGTGAGGTTTTGTAGGATTTATCTTTTTTTCCTAGCGCATCTGATAAGAATTAATATACTGCATCCGTTAGGGCCTCTAATTAGTAATAGTGATATAGTAAAGATAACATTGGGGAGGATTGGTAGGCAATGCAAGATGTGTGGTAAATTGAGGCCCTGCTTGGACCTATGGTCTAAACTACCACTATACTTTAGACCACTTTAGCTCATGGAGTTGTCTAAAATTTAAACCATCTCACAAAACTTTAGACCACACATGTGACTAAAGTGGTGTAAATTTTTAGTCCTCAACTTTAATTAACTAAACTTTAGACATCATAATCCAAACAGGCCCTGATAATCAGAAACCTACCCAAAATTCTTTTTTTTTCGATCAATACCTGCCCAAAATTCTAGTTAGATTATCCTCACGTCACCCTGTCAAGAGTTATTGGAACTAACGGGAATTCCTGTGCTGTAGAGGAATACATGGTGGGAGATTTATTGTCATTTGCTTACCCGGAGATGCTCAAGGTGAGTTTTCCGGAGATGTTCATGGTCCCGTACACTGTGGAGGTCAACCTGCGGCGGGTCAATAATAACGACATCTCCAGTGTCTGCGGTAAAATCATGGCGTTCATCGTCGATGAACACAGGCACAGCGTCCCCTTCCGAGTTGGAAGCATGCTCTTCACAGGTACTCCTTCCATTTCAAATTATAATTCATTTCAACTTTCTTCACCAAGAGTCAAAAAACATCTCAATTTTAACTAAAATTATAGAGAAAATTGATATCAAATAGGTATACTATAAAATATAATTAAAGAAAAATCCAATGATACTTATTTCTATTATAAATGTTATTTTAATTCTTCAAGGAAGTTGACACGACTTTTTGGGATGATTTTTTGGGCTGCAGAGGAATCTTGTCAAATTCTTGGCCGCTCGGAGGCGAGTCTTGATCTGGTGAGGTCTGCTGTTCCGGTCCCGCCAGGCTGGGTACTTCGCATAGAGGTGGACCTGTGTATTGAAATTCCAGACAGCAACACAGCTAAACATTTGAAAGCTACGCTCATCTTCGACAAAGAAACTTTGACTCAAAGTCAAACTCCGAAAGGCACCGGCATCAAAATTAAAGGGACAATCACACGGGTGGAGTACATGCAAGATTTTCCTGCACAACTAAGTCGCCCAGTAGAGGTAAACATGCATGCAACAGATTTGCGACCAGTTGCTGCGACAAACATTAAAGAAATAGATAGATAGGGCCTCTTTAGATCGACTAAGTCTAACAACTAGTCTTGTTAGCTGGTTTAATTTGGATCTATTTAGATACAATGGATTAATTATTAATCACCTAAACTTTAGTCCTACCTAGCTAATCCAAACATGAGGACTAAAGATGGACTAGTTTTTAGTCCACACCTCAATGAGTTGTTAGTTCACTGGTTGGCAAAGGTGAGCTAATGTTGACTTAAAGGTGTATATGAGTCTTTGTTTAGGAAGACTAATTGCTTATATATAGTCCATGTATCCAAATGGCATTGGATTCAACTTTAGTCCGCTAAACTTTAGTCCAACTAATAATAAGTTCGAGTCCATCCAAATAGGGGCTTTGTAGACTAGTGGACTAACAATTACTCTTGATTGATGGGCTAACAATTAGTCTGCCTGTTTTGATCCTTAAGAACGTATATACTCCTTCCATTTTAAATTATGTCGTTTTGGCTTTTCTAAGTACATAGCTAGTGAATGGGTAGTGCTATGGATGTAAATATGGCCTTATTATATTGCTTTCTTTATTATTTTAACTAACTAAATTTCCATGCATGCTCCAGGTGAAAATGGTGTCTGGGCATCCAACTGTAGTATACACCATCGGAGATGATGTGATGTCATTCACTGAATTCATAATGGCTCTACGTCGCATCCTCTCGGACCACCCAGATCGCGAGGATATAATGGAAGGCCACCACTTGTTAAATCTCTCCTCCACCCGAGAACACCCATTGCTCAGAAAGACGCGTCCTGAACAACCGGGAAGGTGGGTTCGCGTCAAGCTGCAAGTGGTCAACGGGCAGGGCGAGGAGACGTCGTCCACGACCCTGGTCATGAAGGATGACGACTTGTACGTCCATGGCTTCTTTAACCGTAATAATGAAGTTCTTTACAAGCTTCGCGACAACCACGAGGATAGCAAATCCTTGATCCCCGAAGATTACCATCATCACAGCACTAAAGACCTAAAGTGGGGCACCAGTTATGCATCCATACTAAATTTGGTTCATATGAAGAATCCGCTACAACAAAAAGAGGAAATCGTGAGGAAACTGATGACCAAGAATCTGGGCCGTCGATCCGCGGAGTGTGCTGTGTGCGAGCTTTCGAGTTACACAGATGTGGCGGATGCTGATGATTCCCGTGCCAGGTTGTCACTGGCGGCCCTGATCGTTATAGTCTGTGAGTCTGCAAGGATGAATCGTCTCCACAACTCCTTTGCTGCTGATGGGTGGATGCACGGCCTCGGAGAATCAACCCGGCAACTTATGTTTGATTTCGTGTGGAAATATGGGGAATTGTCAGGCACACTCCGCGAATGGAAGGAAAGAAACTACGGCGAACCCCAGTGCGTTTCAGAGGCACAAGCCATTTACCTCGTGCGAAATGCTGTGCTAAAAGGTCGAAAGCGTGGCGGCTCTGCTGCTAGCCAACCCAGTAACCCGCCCAGCAGTGGTGGTGATTCTATGAAGCAATCCAGGGAGGACAGCGGCCCCAGCTCTAGGCCAGGCAACAACAATAGCCCTCCCGGCGGCGGGGAGGACGACGACCGCATGGTCACTAGGCGTAGCCAAGACAATGATCCTGGCGAATCCGAGCGCCCTAGCCAACCAGTGGAGGCTGACGATGCCCAGGGCCATGGCCGACCGCGGGTGGAGCTGTTGGCCTTGGCCATGCATGCCAACCTTCTTGTTGATGGCATGGAAATCGTTGTCTTCGACGGGAAACGAGGCCAGATCATATACAGGAAGGACGAGCAAGGACTTCTGGATGACAAAGGCCAAGGAGGACAGGTCTCTCTCTCTCTCTACATATCATGTGTAATGCCTAGTATTGATCCATTTGAACCTTTTAATTTAACATTCAAACAATACTAATCCATCAACGGATGCATGCAGAGAATGGTCGATTTGGTTCTAACTGGACCCTACAGGGGCATCTCGGCCGAGTACGGGTGCTTTGCCATCAAAATAGACATCCCAAGGATGCCATATAGCAGCAGTTGGTCCACACATCGTACCATCAAATGGGAATGGGATTGCGATAACTCGAATTGTGCCGATCAAGTGGACACCTTGCAACCTGCTTACCATACCATCAACACTCCAGACGCCCACGAGGTAGCAATGGTCACCTATGCTGTTATGTCCAATGCCCTGGAGGCCACCGTGCAGATCATGCTGCGGCTCACAGATGGGCATACCCCTGATGGCGTCCAAGGTAAAATCACCGCGCGCATCCAAGGTTTCCAAGTTGGGAGCCTCCTCTTCAGCCGTGCACAGGGGATGGGTCAGTGCTTCTCCCCTACCGACGACTCGCGTTTCCTTCTTCAGCTAGCGAGGAATGTGGTTGCGGTGCCATGTGGTAGGATGCTTTACATTGAGGTGGACCTGCATACTAAAATTTTGGACAGCGAGGATGTCAAGCATCTGAATGTTACTCTCAAGTACGCCAATGGATCTCCTAGTCAGTGTCTCGAAATCGACGGCGGAGAAGTTGAAGTTAACATTGCCTGGTACCCAGAGCCAGAGGTAAACATTAAACTTTTTGGTCAGCAAGAATTTGATGCTGCTGCTCTAGAACCAAGTGGCGGAGAGGATGTAAGCCATCATGAGATCAGCAAGCAGGAAGAACCAAGTCACCCAGAGGTAAACATTAGTTGCTTGCGCCAAATATTGAAGCCATTAATTATCGCTTTCCTTTTGTTTTTCAGTATTGATGATATGTTGTCGGTTGATTAATTGATCACTATACTGCAGATGCGACCACCTGACTCAGGGTACACCATCACAGATGCTCAGTCTGTGCAGCTCCACTCTGCCCTACAAACACCTAATAAACCTACCACTCATTCCCCCATTCACGTATGCCAGGTCGGACAAGTAGAGAAACAAAATTTACGCTCTCTAGAGGCTTTGATGTTTACACCAAAATTTAGGAGAAGAACGTGGGAATTCGAAGACTTCCAAGATTGTGCCAATCAAGAAATCGATTGCATAAGGATCGATATCAGCTGTACGACTCTGGAATCGGATCTCTTTGTATGACGTCAGCAGATAACGATGATGAGCTACGGTTGGCGCCAGGAAACTACATATCGGACTCTAAAAAAGAGAAAGACTAGGGTCCAAGTTATCTTAAATTAGGAATGTTTTCTTCTATGTTGAAGATTATAATGAGTCGTGCTCAAGTAGGATTCATGTTTAGGCTCCGGGTATAAATATTAGACCCTGGCTATTATAAGAGGACACACAATCAATCAAATACAAGTTACTTACTTTTTCGGCTCCGGCCACCCCTTAGGAGTAGGAGTAGAGTAGATCTCGACGAGTTCTTCAGCGAGCAGGGCTGCATCGGTCCGGCCGACCTCCGGCTTGTCTGTAAGTACCGTCATGGCTTATACTTCTGTTCGTACGGCTGCATCGATCCAGTCGACCTCCGCTGCGACTCTGGTATAAGCTAGTTATTGACTCTTGTTTAGTTCAAGTACGGCTGCATTGATCCGGTCGACCTCCACTGCTCGAACTAGATTAAGGTCAAGTTATCGGCTCTATCTAAGGGTGGCGTCCTTCGGATAGATTCATTAAGTTACCGATGTTGCTTATTGCTTTCATTATTTATTTAATTACAACAATATCATTTCGCTCGATTGGGATTGATCTAGATCGGCCTTATATCATGTTTAACCCATCGTTTGTTAATCTAAACCGATCTAATCTGCATCTTAAATGATGAGTTATGTTTTATCGGCTGTTTTATGTCAATCTTGATCGTGCATAGTGTGCGGTTAAGACATGTCTGGTCTTGAATAGATCTATTGGCTAACGAAAACCGTTCCATGAACCGTTATCATGGCCTGTGTGATTCTGCCTCACACCCACTGTTAGCAACATGGAGTGGAGATTGTTACTTGGTAGATCTGTTCCTGATAGGGCACGACCTTAACTATGCGCTATGCCTGAATCGACTGTTTTAGCCGATATCGAGTGCTTTCACATATGCAGTTCATGTCACGAGACCGTTGAAGTAAAGATAGGTTGAAAGATGTGTTAGCCCCATGATCTTATTATTGTATTACAGCCTGCATGATTCTGCCTCATGCCCCACTGATATTAGTAATAAGTTAGGGTCGTTGAATTTATCGTTGTTTCTACGGCCTGCATGATTCTGCCTCATGCCCCACTGGTCCTAACGATAGATGAGATCTAATATGTTTATTAGATTTATTTTTATTAAATGGTTAAATGATGATGAGCTGCTTCTTTTATATAAAAAGGGATTCGGTTACTTGCGGTCATTGGCTTAGCATGAACTGATTATTGTTGACATCCTATTGCCATTGATTCATATTTGTCTAAATAACGAGATTCATCTTAAACGATAACCAATCTTTATTTCATAATTTCATAAACTTTAACTGATTTATTCTTATGTGTATGCTGGAATCAACTATTTAATCGATCTCCTTCCACATCGGCTCTCAGAACCACACATTCGGGACTGTCTGGCAACACCGATATATTCCGCCTTAAATTACTGATTAGCTTTCTCTCCTTATCAATTGCAGGGTCAAATTGACTGGCACGTCTCGGGAGGAGTACGTAGGATCGACCATCCCTGCGTTGAAGTCAGGTGAATCTACAGCTCCATCGAGCAGACCCTTCCGGCTTGCTCGTGTGCCCTCGGCACGGGACGAAATTTCATGCCGACACACGTTCTGGCACGCCCAGTGGGACCCCACAATCGTCATGGCGGTTTACAACAACAACGACATCCTTATGGTACATTACGAAGACCTACCTGATGGAGATAAAGATGTCATCGGCAAAGCTATAGAAGAATTTTAGAACAAGTATTTGTTGTCCTACACCAAAACACGTGACAATACAATTGTTTAGAAATATCCACTACCCAGAGTTCTGTTGCATGGACAGACAGATGCAGATAAAGCTGAAGACAGGCGTTTCTTCATACACTGGTGCAGCAAGGCTTTTTGCTCCCGGTTAGGAAACCCGTTTAGTCCTGGTTTCCCAACCGGGAGCACCAATCCGGGACTAAAGGTACCCTCCTTTAGTCCCGGCTTGACGCCCGGGACTAAAGACCTTTAGTCCCAGTTGGAAACACCAACCGGGAGTAAAGGGGGCATCCAGGCCTGGCCAGGGGCCGCCACGAGGCAGGACATTTAGTCCCGGTTGGTGTTACCAACTAGGACTAAATGTCCCTCTCTCTTTTTCCTTTTTTTGGTTTCTATTTTTGGTTTCTTTTTTCATTTAATGATTAGTTTTGATATTAAAATACATTTTTGAATACGCTGCTAATAGTAATATATATGTGTACTTCGCACGCGTAAGTTTTCGTTCGAACTTTGTACATAAATAACAAACGAATATACGCGTACATGCATATATATATGATGATCATATATACACACGTTATTTTATGTACATATAATATGTGCATACATATATATATATTACAAAGGTTTGATATATAAATTGTTTATGTCCTTAGCAATTCACTCCTCCAGATTTGGCATCCATGTTTCGTTCGGGTCATTGTAGAACTCGCCGTTGGGGTTGATGATCTGGTCATTTAGAAATCCTGCTATAGTCTCTCGAATTGCTTTAAGTTGGTCAAGTAGTATGACTCTTTCCCTCAACCATTCAGTCTTCAATAAAAGTTAAAGGAAAAAGTATTAATATATATATATATGTATGTGTATTGCTCATGTAATTACTTATACAAATGAGAGCAATAAAGAAATTGTAAATATACGATCGAAATAATATAAAGGAAAAAGTATTTATATACGTACTTTGAGTTGCTCTTCAGGAGTTCTCTTTGAGTACGCCATGATGAACTCGCAAACATAGTATCCGCAGTAGTTGTTACCCTGCTCCTGCCTTAGAACCCACTTTTACGACAAAAAAATCAATTAGGGTGAATTGAAATCATCATATGGTGTTAATTGAATATAAATGTGTAGTTATAGTACTTACTTTGTGTGCGATTACACCCAGTGGCGCTTTGCAATGTTTTATTTTTTGTTCCTCAATGAACCTTTTCCAAACCCTGCTCCCAATAAAATAAAAAATAATTTAACCTTTAATAATTGTTGAGAGATCGGTGCCATTATATATATATGTTGTTATAGAGAAACTAAATTAATTACCCTTGTATAATATCTATCATGTCTTGATACTCCGTTTGCGGTTTTCTCAACGAGTCTAAGATTTTCAATCTACTATTGGCCATATCGATGACCATCAATATCCAGTGATTGCTGCATAAACATATATATATATATATATATATATATATATATATATATATATGTGTGTGTGTGTGTGTGTGTGTGTGTGTGTGTGAGAGAGAGAGAGAGAGGTAACTAGCTAGTAAGGAAATATTGATGTCCCATATATATGATTGACATTAATTACTTATAATAACACTCACTTGAAGTTGTAGGGGAAGAGTATCTCCTTCTTGTCACGTTGGTTCACTAAGAAATTCATGAGATTTCTCTCAGGTTGAGGCTTATAATCCTTCGGGGGGTTAGGGTGTTTGTATACGACATACGGATCAACGAACCCAACATCATTATCCTTTCTCTTTCTAAGTTCTGTCATCTCATATCTGCATACATGAAAATTGTGAATATATATATTATGAATATATAATAAAGAAATTGTGAATACAGTAGAAAATAATCACACTTACAGACAATAGCAGCTAATGAGACTTTTGTTGAGAGAGTCCAGGTGGCATAGTTGGTGTAATTCTGGAAGCTCGACATAGATAATGTCATTGCCACGGAAGTAATGGTGGTTTCTAATTCTGACAGAAAGATAGATTTGTCCCGCATCAGACGCCGACATGTACCACCCGTTTAGCAGGTACATTTGCGTACCCAGTTCACCTAATTTCTCTGGGTTGTATAGACTCTGGCCTGGTACAAATTTCTTGTAAGGATCCACTTCCGGAGCAGATGGTCCTTCAGCGAGCACTTCGGCAAGGTTCAAACCAGTGTCCTCATAAAACCGAAGAAACGACTCATAGCCGCCTACCTCCTCCACTAAGTTTAAGTTTGAACCATATTCGTTAGGAACGACAAGGGGGGGATTGATTGTTGCGATTGTTGTCCGAGTTGTGCAACACCTTTCCCTACTCTCTTCTTTTTTTGCGCCGCCTCATATGACTTGGTGAGAGAGCGGTCATAGTCCGATATCGGTTGTTTCGCGGCGCTCTTAAGAGAATCCTGTTTTTTTTGTTCCAACTTCTTTCTTAGCTGATCTGGAGGTAGGAAGAAGTATGATGGCTCCGGGTTCTCCCTCGCTCGTCGTGCCTGTTTTGCACCTTCAAAGAAATCTGTCACTTCTTTTTGTACTGCATCCTTTAATTCCTGTTCACTTTTCTCATAAGATAGTTTTTGGGGAATAACTGGATGAGTATTTGCTTTCTGCTTCTTTGCCGGCGGGCAGGGCAACGGCTTTGTTTGCGGGGCGGACCTCTTAGGGGCTGGCTTCCTTGGAGGCGGGGGAGGCGTTGGAGACCGCCTTGGAGGCAGTGCAGACTTTGGAGGCGGCGGAGGCGTTGGAGACCTCGGCGGAGGAGTTGTGGACTTCCTTGGAGGCGGATGGAGGAGTTGGAGATGGTGGGGATGCAGCAGTGCCTTCGAAGGCGTCATCATTGCCCTGAGCACTATGATGGTCGGGAGAAGCAACAACTGGACTTTGGTTGGCGGAGGCCCTGCTTTGTGAGTACAAAAAATAATGAGATATAAGTAAATGCTTATTATTAGTCATGCCCATAGAAAATTATCAAAAATTGTTTTGTTAACTTTTGTCCGCACCTAATGTCTGCTGGCGGTGGAGCAGACGCCCCAGGGATAATGATGTAGCGCTTGCGCCATAGTATATATGCCTTCTCTGCTTCTCCTAGAGTCTTCTCTCCATCACCTCCAGGAATGTCAAGAGCTAGATCCTCATAACCTTTGCTCACTTTATCCACTTGCGACCCTAGCATATCCAGGTTGTATTGGTGCCCCATGGATTCTTGGTGTCTTGGTAGGGTCTGGAGGAGTAAAAACACCGACAGCGACCTTGATTGTGTCATTCCCCCTTGGAACATGTAGCTCAATTGATGTCATTGGAGTAGTGACATCATCCACGGGGAAGCGCAGCGCTGCGTCATCTTGCTTTGGCAGCTCAGTGGAAGCGCAGCTGCTTTTCAACTGACTAGGGGGGCTAATATTAACATTCATTCCTGGCTCTGATGCCTGCCTCTGGGCACTCATTGCTATCTGCACTTGCTTTCTGATTTCTTCCTGCATTCTTGCTTCCATTGCTTTTTCTCGCTCCTTTGCTTCAAGCACCATTTCCTCCAACATTGTCACCCGCGCTGCTTGCTCCTCCTTGCTTCTCTGGTGGCTTCGGTAGGTTTCCCTGTCATTAGGGAAACCATGAACCCATGGAGTGTTGCGTCCTAAGCCTCTGGTTCGGCCAGTGTGTTCAGCAGTCCCGATGGCATACGTCAGCTCATCCTTCTCTCTATTGGGCTTGAACACACCAATCTCTTTAGCTTCTATAGCAAAAGCCAATCGGCGTGCTGCTGTTTCGAGTTTTTGCCCATACACTGCCAGACCGGTCTGTGGGTCGAGTCTTCCCCCATGACCGAAAAACCAATTCTTCGAGCGTGGGGGCCACTTGGCTGATTCTGGTTCGATCCCCTTGGCAATAATGTCCGCTTCCATTTTTTGCCACTTCGGAATGGCAGTATCGTAGCCACCTGATCCCATGTCATGGTGGTATACCTTTTTTTGGGCATTCTCTTGGTTCCTTCTCACCCGTGCCTCACCCTCTGCTGATGTCTTGTACTCTACGAAATCATTCCAATAGGGCCTCTGTTTCGAGATCGGGCCCGTAGCAGTATTGAAATTCGGCGTTTCGTTCTTCTTGATGTATGTGTTGTATAGGTGTTTCTTCCAAGTCTGGAATTGTGTGGCCATCTTCTTCATAGCCCACGATCGAACTAGCTCCTTCAATTCATCATCGTTGATATCATCATAATCATCCGCTTGCAACGTGAAATGGGCAAGGATATCATTCCAGAGCAAATTCTTGTCAACATCAGAGACAAAACTAACATCAGGCTCGTTGATCTTTTTCTTCCATTCACGGATACTGATCGGAATTCTGTCCCTTACAAGGTACCCACAGTGTTCCACGAATTTCCTTTTATGTGGACCAAGTGGTTCGCCTGTCTCGATGTTGAATTCCGATATTATGTACCGGCCCTCCAGTGGTTTCTTCGGTCCTCGAACATTTTTGCTCTTCGCCGTTGTGGTCGCCGATCCAGAGGGCTACATATAAAAAATAATAAATAAATATCTTTTGTACATAGAAATATATACAATATTCACATATAATATATATTTAGTATATATACCTCGCCTGTATTTTCTTGCAAAACATTTTCTTGCTCATTTTCAAGAGCTAGGTATTGACTTCTGTCATCAACATCCTGCTCACCAGCATTGGCAATAATATTCATCATTTCTTCCTCCATGTTGTCTCCCGGGGCAGCCATATCTAACAAATTTAACAAAATTTAAGTCACATATATAAACAAGTCATATATATACAATAAGTCATATACAAATTTATCTAAGTCACATATATATAAACAAGTCATATATGTAAACAAGTCATATATGTACAATAAGTCATAAACAAAATAAATCTAAGTCACATATATAAACAAGTCATATAAACAAGTCATATATATAAACAAGTCATATATGTAAACAAGTCATATATGTACAATAAGTCATATACAAAATAAATCTAAGTCACATATATAAACAAGTCATATATATAAACAATTCATATATGTAAACAATCATATATGTCAACAAGTCATATATGTAAACAAGTCATATATGTAAACAACATATAAACAAGTCATATATATAAACAAGTCATATATGTAAACAAGTCATATAAACGATGAATTCGCCCTAGCGAGAACAACGAATTCGCCCATAGGGCGAATTCGTCGTTCTCGCTAGGGGTGAATTCGTCATTCTCGCTAGGGCAAATCGTCATTCTCGCTAGGGCGAATCGTCGTTCTCGCTAGGGTATACAACAACGGGGCGGCGTTGCTCCGCATATACAACAACGGGGCGGCGTTGCTCCATATATACAACAACGGGGCGATGTTGCTCCGCATACAACACAACGAGGCAGCGTTGCTCCGCATACAACACAATGAGGCGGCGTTGCTCCGCATACAACACAACGAGGCGGCGTTGCTCCGCATACAACACAACGAAGCGGCGTTGCTCCGCATACAACACAACGACGGTGTTGCTCCACATACAACACAATGAGGCTTCCTCTGCATATATCACATACAAACACATATCGACGTACGTAGGGGTCGGTGGTGATGGGCGTAGGAGGCGGCGGTGATGACGAGGGCGGTGTCGGTGGCTGGGCCGGGTGGCGTCGGTGGCGGCGCGAGCGTCGTGGCCGGCCGGGCCGGGGTGGAGTCGTCAGGGCGCGCACGCGCGGCGTCAGTGGCGGTGTGGCATCGGGCGCCAGGGGCGGCGTGGCGTCAGGGGCGGCTGCGTCAGGGCGGCGTCAGGGGCGTGGCGGGCGTCAGGGGCGGCGTGGCGTGGCGGGCCAGGCGTAGTGTGGCGTCGGGGCCGAGCGTCGGGGCGGTGGGGCGTCGGGGCCGGGCCGGTGGTCGGGGGGGCGCGTCGGCGAGCGCGCTTAGTCGGGGCGTGCGACGTCGGGGCGGTGGGGCGCCGGTGTGCGTGCGGGCGCTCACGAGGTGCGGCAGTCATCGGCGGATCGGACGAGCGGCGGCGGGTCTGTTAGGGCTTGGCTCGGCAGTGGGGAGGAGGAAGAAGAGGAGGCCTGGGCGGGCGCAGAGGCTATATAAGGGAGAGGACCTTTAGTCCCGGGTGCCACCACCAGCCGGGACTAAAGGCCCTTTAGTCCCGGGCCCTGTTAACGCCCGGGACTAAAGGTCGCACCTTTAGTCCCGGCTGGTGGTGGCGCCCGGGACTAAAGGTAACCTTTAGTCCCTGGCTGGTGGTGGCGCCCTGGGACTAAAGGTTTTTGGCTGGGCAGCCAAACTGCAGTTTCGCTGCCCGCCAATTCATTAGGATTTTAATTATATTTCTTTTTACACAAATGATAAAAGGGATCGTTAATTGCACAGAAAATTAATAAAAGACATAAAAATATTTAAAAAAATATAGATTCTATTTTGCTTTATTGCACACAGGAAAATTATGTGACCTAAAGTTTTAATTTTTTTAACAAGTTTTAAAACACAATATAGTGTTTAAATTACTATTTCGATAATGCAAAAATATAGTGTTTAATTAAATTCAGAAAAACTCTTGTGTTTCGACTGGAAATTTGTTTTCACATCATTTGAACGTGACATAATCCCACCATCAAACATAAATTTGTTTTCACATCATTTCAACGTGACATAATCCCAACATCAAACATAAATTTGTTTTCACATCATTTCAACGTGACATAATTCAACATCAAACATAAATTCACAATTATTACATAATATCTCTAATACACACTATTGAACATCAATATATATATCAAGCGGGCACAGTAGTGAACTTCTTCTTGACGTATGTCCCTTGGTTATGATCGCGCCGTAACCATGGAGTGTCCTCATCGTTTAGCTGGATGCTAGGGTCTTTGTTCACTGTGAAGGGTGAAATTCGGTCATCCTTTTCATAATCTTCTGACATGTCTGACTTGTCTTCGATTCCGACGATGTTTCTTTTTCCTGAAAGAACTATGTGGCGCTTTGGCTCATCATTGATTGGGTGGTTGTCGTTTTTCCCTCTCTTCGATTTTGTAGACATGTCCTTGACATAGAACACCTGAGTCACATCCTTCGCAAGGACAAACGGTTCGCCTTTGTACCCAATATTGTTGAGGTCCACTGTTGTCATTCCATACTGGTTGTCGACTGCTACGCCGCCTCCAGTCGTCTTTACCCACTGGCACTTGAACAAAGGTACCTTAAAATGAGATGCATAGTCTAGTTCCCATATCTCCTCTATGCGGCCATAGTATGTTTGCTTGTTCCCACTAGGGTCGGTGGCATCTATGCGGACACCACTGTTCTGGTTGGTGCTCCTTTTATCTTGTGCTACTGTGTAAAATGTATTCCCATTTATCTCGTACCCTTTGTATGTGAGGATATGCCACGATGGCTGCCTAGCCAACAAATACAGCTCCTCATCAATACTCTCATCACCCTGACATTCTTTTCGCAACCAGTCGCTGAAAGTTTCCATGTGCTGACGCATAATCCATGCTTTAGACTTCCCTGAGAACTCAGATCGGAGGAGGTTCTTGTGTGTCTCGATATACGGATCTACCAAGGAGGAGTTCTGTAGAACTATGTAGTGTGCTTTATTGAAATAATCATTACCCTTACCAATATATGTTTTCTTCCCTAGTGTCCCCTTTCCACTTAGTCTCCCCTCGTGTTGCGATTCAGGAACACCAATCGGGTTAATATCGGGAATGAAGTCAACACAGAACTCAATGGCCTCCTCTGTTCCGTAGCCCTTGGCGATGCTTCCTTCTGGCCGAGCACTGGTTGTGAACATATTTCTTCAGGATTCCCATAAACCTCTCAAAGGGGAACATGTTGTGTAGGAACACAGGACCGAGAATAGTAATCTCCTTGACCAGATGAACTAGGAGGTGTGTCATGATATCAAAGAAGGAAGGAGGGAACACCAACTCAAAGCTGACAAGACATTGAACCACATCATTCTGTAGTTTCACTAGATCCGTTGGATCGATTGCCTTCTGAGAAATTGCATTGAGGAATGCACATAGCTTCACGGTGGCTAGACGTACATTTGGCGGTAGAATTCCTCTTAATGCAACTGGAAGCAATTGAGTCATGAGCACGTGGCAGTCATGGGACTTTAAGTGTCCAAATTTCTTCTCTGCCACATTTATTATACCCTTTATATTCGAGGAGAATCCAGACGGTACCTTAATGCTATCTAGGCATTCAAACAAGCTGTCCTTCTCTTCTTTGCTAAGAGTGTAGCTGGCAGGACTTAAGTACTGGCGTCCATCATCTGTCTTCTCTAGATGCAGGTTGTCTCATTCTTTCAAACACCGCAGGTCCTGTCGTGCTTCAATTGTGTCCTTAGCCTTCCCATACACGCCCATGAAGCCTAGCAGGTTCACACAAAGATTCTTCGTCAGGTGCATCACGTCGATCGCGCTGCGGACCTCTAGGACTTGCCAATAGGGTAGCTCCCAAAATATGGACTTCTTCTTCCACATGGGTGCAGTGACCGTTGGCGTCCTTCGAAATAGGTTGGCTGCCAGGTCCCTTTCCAAATATTACTTTCACATCATTGACCATATCGAGGACGTCCTCACTAGTTCGGTTGCGAGGCTTGGTCTGGTGGTCTGCCTTACCTTTAAAATGCTTGCCTTTCTTTCTTACGGGGTGATTTGCAGGAAGAAATCATCGATGCCCAAGGTACACGACCTTGCGACACTTTTTCAAGAATATACCTTTCATGTCACCGAAACAGTGCGTGCATGCATTATATCCCTTGTTTGATTGTCCTGAAAGATTACTTAGAGCTGGCCAATCATTGATTGTTATGAACAACAATGCTCGCAGGTCAAAGTGCTCCTGCTTGTGCTCATCCCACACGCGTACACCTGGCTTGTTCCACAAAAGTAGAAGTTCTTCAACTAGTGGCCTCAGGTACACATCGATGTCGTTGCCAGGTTGCTTTGGGCCTTGGATGAGCACCGGCATCATAATAAACTTACGCTTCATGCATAACCAGGGAGGAAGGTTGTAGATACATAGAGTAACAGGCCAAGTGCTGTGACTACTCCTCTGCTCCCCGAAAGGATTCATACCATCCGTACTTAAAGCAAACCTTAAGTTTCTTGCGTCACTTGCAAACTCGGGGAATTCTCTATCGATTGCTCTCCACTGGGACCCATCAGCAGGGTGTCTCAACATATTGTCTACCTTACGGTCTTCTTTGTGCCATCGCAACAACTTTGCATGGTCTCTGTTTCTAAAAAGATGTTTCAAGCATGGTATTATAGGAGCATACCACATAACCTTGGCAGGGATTTTCTTCTTGGGACGTTCGCCCTCAACATCACCAGGGTCATCTCGCCTGATCTTATACCACGACGCGTGACATACAGGGCATGCATCCAACTTCTCATACTCCGTGCCACGGTAGAGGATGCAGTCATTAGGACATGCATGTATCTTCTGGATTTCTAATCCTAAAGGGCAGACTACCTGTTTTGCTTCGTACGTAGTGCTGGGCAATTCGTTATCCTTCAGGAAGCATCTTCTTTTGGATTTTTAGTAACTCCGCGAATCCCTTGTCAGATACACCATTCTTTGCCTTCCATTGCAGCAATTCCAATGTGGTACCTAACTTTTTCTGCCCCGCATCACAAGTTGGGTATAGCAATTTCTTGTGATCCTCTAGCATGCGGTCGAACTTGATCTTCTCCTTTTCACTTTCGCATTCTCTTTGTGCGTCACGAATGGCCTGACCAAGATCGTTAGCGGGCTCCTCCTCTGCCCCTACCTCTTCTTCAGCGGGCTTCTCCTCTGCCCCCACCTCTTCTTCAGCGGGCTTCTCCTTTGCCCCCACCTCTTCTTCAGCTTCCCCCATTGCAGTATCATTGAAGGCACCATATTAGCAAAAATGTCATCATCACCCCATTGTTCTTCTTCACCTTCTTCCATTACAACTCCGGTTTCTCCGTGCTTCGTCCAACAAATATAGTTTGGCATGAAACCCGACTTGAACAAGTGTGAATGAAGAGTCTTTGAGTTAGCATATTCCATCGTATTCTTACATACGGCACATGGGCAGCACATGAAACCATCGCGTTTGTTTGCCTCGGCCGCACGTAACAAAGAATGCACGCCGTCCATGAACTCTTAGGAGCGACGATCAGCATTGTACATCCAATGCCGACTCATCTGCATTACATGACATAAATACCGTATTAAAACCTAGAACATAATTAGTTAATTATACAACATGCATACCACCACAAAAGCTATAAATTTAAGAAAGCCTCGCTACAATGTAGACAATCCCAACTACCACTAAAAACACTAAAGCTAAAATGCACTTCAGCAGCACAAGGATTTCACGACCAATCCCAACTAAAACAGACAGATCCCCCGTTTGTTCAACATCTTTGGGCTTCTTCGGCTGGATCACTGCCTCATTAGCCGCCATATCTGCCTGTTGTGCAAGATATTTTTGCACGAGTTCAACATACTCTTCCTCCCAGTAGAAGCCTGAACATCCAGTGCCATCCCACTGAAATTAAAACAGAAAATTAGAACTTTAATCACAACCATCATGAAAATAGGTATAAACTAACCATAGTCATTAAATACGATAAAATAACTCACATTGCGATCCGGACACTTGTAGAAAATGCGACCCTTGTTGGGACCCTCCTTCTTCACTCGGTACTCCATCACAATCTTCGTCTCATCCAACACTTGCCGCATGCAATGAGTGGGAGGCTCGGCCTAAGTCGCTTTGGAAACCCATGAGAGGCCGAGGACCCGGAAGCAGTTGCCATCTACTCTCTATACTCATTTTTTAATACACTATAAATTTCTCATTTTATAAACAAATAAAATTAAAAAAACTCTAAAATTCTCTATATCTCTAAACAATGAAGTGTGCTATGCATGCTACAAATGAATGGTGAATACTAGTTTTTAATAGCTACTTTAACCTTCCTTCATGTAAATATGCAAGCTTGAAGTGATTTTGAGCTCAAATTGCTTACAAATGAAAAAAACCACAATAAAGAACCATATATATATATAGTGAACAAAATGAGATAAGACAATGGTGAAACATGAGAGTATGAAGTTGGTAACCTTTAGAACTGAAGAATCAACGGAGGAATCGAAGAAATCGACGGAGGAATCGAAGAATGGATGGAGAAAGAGCAAGAACACTGCTTAAATTTGAACTGAAGCTCTCGGGCGGGCTCGGGGAGGAAGAAGACGGCCAGCAGGATTTATAGGGGGGACCTTTAGTCCCGGTTGGTGGATCCAACCGGGACTAAAGGTCACTTTCCAGTCCCGGGCCACGCCACTAGCCGGGACAAGAGCTTTACTCCCGGTTGGAGCCACCAACCGGGAGTAAAGGTCGACCTTTAGTCCCGGTTGGTGGCTCCAACCGGGACTAAAGGTCCCCTGCCACAACGGCCTGGCGCAGGAGTCGTTGGGCAGGGACCTTTAGTCCTGGTTGGAGCCACCAACCGGGACTAAAGGTCTCTCTAGTCCCGGGCGCAATATTTCCTGGGACTAGAGCCTGGTTTGGCCCTTGGATCAAAGGTCTGTTCTCTACTAGTGATAGAAGTTGTAAACAAATCTATTCGTGATGCCATATCAAGCCATAATGAAGCTTTCTTGGACACATTCCACAACGCCATGAAAGATAGTGTTTCATGGGTTTCCAGTTGATCAGATTGGGCCGGCTTATTATAATATTCCACATCCGTCGACCTAGGGGACTAATCAAGTCAGTACTAGCCATCAAGAGGCAGCACCGGCTAGTAATGATGATGCTCAGGCAGTTCAGAGTTCATGGTGTTACTATGAATCAGATATAGTATAATCCTGGATCATCAGTGCAGCATGTGCAATAGCCAGCAGGGCAAGGTCAGAACCATGTGATTAATTTTGGCACATCAGGCTACATACCGTTGTCGGCTCAAAAAATAGCGCCATCAATTCAGTGGATCCGTAGAGATATAGATCCTATTGTCTATAATCGGAGACTTCAAGCAACAAACCAGCAAATGACCTAGCAGATAGAGATTCTACAGGGGTATCATTATGGTACAGATTATAACACCCTTCATATGATTTCAAATCCAGGGTATCAAAGCACACGGGATTTCAATCCATAGATGGGTTAGCAAGTGTAGAGAAATCCAAATTCACATGCTGACGAGTTGTTGCTAAAGGTGACCAAGATGATGAAGAATCAGTTCGGTCTGAAGCCAAAAGGACTGACCTTCTCGTACAAACATTCATATCCAGAATGGTATGATTTGATCATTCTTCCTACAAATTACAGGCTCCCAGAGTTTGCTAAGTTCACTAGCTAAGACAGCACAAGCACAATAGAACATGTCAGTCGGTATCTTACACAGTTGGGCAAAGCATTCATTGAAGAGGCTGTGGGGTGTACGACCCCAGATACCCATGGCAGACCACATGGGCTGCGCCCTTAGGGGTGGCCCAGCCCACAAGAAGAAGCCTTGCGAGGCACGACTCTGCTCGGCGCCTTCTGCAAGACATTGGGAAGATATCCTGAAGATATTACAAGATCTGTTAGGATATGTATGATCCCAAGATTCCTGTAATCAGTTATTACTTTCCGGTTATCTCTTAGATCTAACTGACTTGTAACCCTGCCTCCCGGACTATATAAGGTGGGCAGGGACCCCCTCTAAAATCACGACATATCATACGATAGCTGATACAAATGAACAGACCACAGGAGTAGGGTATTATGTCATATTGACGGCCTGAACCTGTCTAACTCGTGTGTGTCTGTTGCCTTCTTGTTCTTGATCTCGCGCTCCTCTGTCGATCAATCTACCTTCATGGGATACCCCTCGGAGGACTGCCAACGATATTCTATCGACAGTTGGCGCACCAGGTAGGGGTGTGCGTGCTGTTTCCTTATCGAACAAGATGGCTTTTTCCGCAGGCTCTTCATCCCTTCTGCAGCCCGGCCAGATCTTCATGGTCGGATCCATCTCGTGGGTCATCAACGCTGATAGAGTTGGAGAGCTCCTCGAGCCAGAGCAGATCGGTTCTGCGCTGGCCACCCCTGCACCTGCAACTGCAGATCCGATCTCGGAGGCGATTCTGAGGTCTCTTTCGGCAACAACTCACTATCTGCTTCCTCACTACCAGAGGAGGCTGATCAACAACGACGATCTGATCGAATCCATCGATCAGGTCGGACTGAAGCTTGCCGATTGCCTCTCCGTCGCCGAATCGGCACTGGACACTCTGGTTTAGCGCCGACCACCCTCCGATCTAGATCTATCGGAGGCTGCTCGGGAAACCGCAGGGGCTACGGCCCTACCCTTCGGATTCACCAACGCTGCCGCCGCTTACCAACACGCCCTAAGGGACAAACTCGCCGACTAGGTAGCCGTCCAGCTTCCGCCAGCCATCAACACGCTGCACTTAGGCCGTAGCCTCGGGGCACACCTCCAGACCATCCCAGAAGGAGCTCCGGGCTCCGAGTCTCAGGGCTCTATGGAGACCCTCGCCGAAACCGCCTCCGATCAATTTCTCCTTCCACCCTTCCGAGGTGGTGCGATCTTCAACGTCAGCATCGACAGTCCTCCCCGGAATGGCGAAACCGAGGAGGAGCGCGCTGCTCGGGAGAACCGGAATGTCAACTGCGTGCAGTGACGAGAAAACAAGGCAGCCATCGCAAGGGCCGAGGCTGCTCAGAATAATCGGCTTGACTCTTAGGGAAGACCACTGCCACTCTAGTGCGACCTCGACGAAGAATTCCTCCGCGTCGATGGCCACGACGTCTTCAAGACTCCAAGCGCCAATTTGGCAGTGCCACCAACGAGTGAGCTCGTTTCCCTCAAACGCCCGAGCTCGCCAAGATCGCCGCCATGCTTAAAGTGGCTCACTGCCAGGTCAATGAGATCCGCGAGGATCAGAGACCTTCATGATCTACGAGCATGATTCACCGATCAGCTGCGCTAAGGTCCAATTGCCGCCCAAGTCAAAGCTGTCTCGCCAACCAATCACTACCTCTCCAGGGGGACCTAGGGGGCATCGCGCCGAACACCATCGCCAGCACTACCAGGAGGTTGAATAGGATGCTAGAGTACATCTTAGCAACCTCCGTGATGCGCAGCGGCGTATCGAGCAACATCGCTTTGGTCGCCATGAAGATGAAGTACGTCACCATCAGGATTATGAAAAGGAGTACGGCAATCCAGACTCAGCCCTCGAGCCTATTTCGGACCACAACACCACAGATTATGGTGTCGACAACCTTGAGGGGCCTCCGGCTTTCACAAGGGCACTCCGGACGCTTTGATGGCCCCGTGGTTTTAAGATCACCGGGGTCGAGCCCTACGAAGGAAGAATTAACCCAACTTAGTGGCTGCAGGCTTACGCCACTGCCGTCCGCACCGCGGGAGGGGACACCAGCGTCATGGCAAATTATCTCCCCGTCATGCTCACGCCACCCGCCATGAGCTGGTTCACTAGCCTTGCGCCGGACTCCATCGGCTCATGGGAAGAATTGAAGAAAGTTTTCACCGACAACTATATGGCCACGTGTACTCGACCCGGCATGAAGCATGATCTCAGCCACATCAACTAGAAGCCATTCGAGCTCCTCCGCAGCTACATCTGGCATTTCTCTGAGATGAGGAACTCTATCCCCAACATCACAGAAGCTGAAGTCATCACCGCCATTATCTGAGGACTCCACCATCGCGAGCTTCGCTCCAAATTCAACCATAAGCCGCCGACAGGTATCGGCGAAATGATAACTACCGCCAACCAGTACACCGATGCAGAGGAAGCCGAGGTGTGCTTCAACGAGGATGCAGGCACTCAGCGACCACCTCATCGATATGACGATTGCCCCGACGACCGACGTCACAGCGACCGCCGTCCCGACGACCGCAACTATCATCGTGATAGCGGCCGTGAGCAAACAGGAGGACATAGGCCTGGCCAAAATCGCCGCCGCCGGCCAGAACACATCTTCGCCACCATTAGTCAACCTTGCGCCAAGCGTAACTATGATGAGCAGTACCAAAAGATCCTCGATGGCCCGTGCCCTCTTCACAAGAACGCCAAACACAAGATGAAGGACTGCATTGGTCTAGCTAGGGAGTTCCACGATAAGAGGCTCGATGACGACGCAAATGATGGAGCCAGAGGTCGCCGACCGCCTGGGAACAACAACAACGCCTTTTAGGACCATGATAAGGTGGTCGCCACCATCTTTGGGGCCTCACCTCCACTGAGAGTCGAAGGGAATGGAAGCTTGCCGCCCGACGAGTGCTCGCCGTAGCTTCAGAAGAAACTACCGCCGACCCCAGCTATCGCACATGGTCCGAGATCCCCATCACCTTCAGCAGGGCCGACCAGTGGGCAGACATACCATATACAGGGCGTTTCCCCCTCGTCCTCGACACAACCATCCAGAAGGTGCTCTTCAGAAAAGTCCTTGTTGATGGTGGTAGTGCTTTGAACCTACTCTTCGCCGGAGCCCTAAGGGAGTTGGGCCTCACGATATCAGATCTCACACCCTTGGACTCCTCCTTCTGAGGTGTGGTACCTGGAAGGGCATCTAGACCACTTGGAGAGATCACCCTACCAGTTCAGTTTGGCACGGCAAGCAACTACCGCATCGAGCATGTCAACTTCTACGTCGCTGACTTCGACACCGCCTACCACGCCATACTTGGCCGGCCAGCTCTGGCCAAATTCATGGCCGTACCACACTACGCGTATCTGGTGTTGAAGATGCCTTCGCCTGTAGGAGTCCTGGCTCTGCGGTCCAACCTTTCCATTGCCTACGCCTGCGAGACAGAGAGTCTCACTCTCGCCGAAGCCACCGACCTCTCCATCCAGATGACTAGCGTGGTCGCCAAAGCCAAGATAGTACTCACCGATGACATGGAGATTCTAGAGATGGAGCTTCCCCGCGCCTCCACCAAGTCCAAGGAAATCAAGGAGGTCGGCCTCGGCCTCAATGATGCCTCCAAAACCGTGAAGATTGGGGCTCACCTTGACCCCAAATAAGAAAGCACGCTCATCTCCTTCCTACGTGCCAATGCCTATGTGTTTGCTTGGAAACCTGTAGACATGCTGGGGATACCACGGGAGAAGATCAAGCACTCCTTGAATGTCTCACCGACCGCCAAACCGATCAAGCAGAAACTCCGCCGATTCACGCCAGACAAGAAGGAGGCTATTAGGGTAGAAATAAAACAGCTCTTAGCTGCCGAGTTCATAAAAGAAGTGTATCATCCAGATTGGTTAGCAAACCCTGTTCTCGTTCGAAAAAAGAATAAAGAATGGAGAATGTGTGTTGATTATACTGATCTTAACAAACACTGCCCTAAAGACCCCTTCGGCTTGCCTCGGATAGACGAGGTTGTAGACTCTATCGCCGGCTGCGAACTACTCTTTTTCCTTGACTGTTACTCCAGCTATCATCAGATCTCCCTCATGGAAGAAGACCAGATAAAGACATCGTTCATTACACCTTTCAGTGCATACTGCTACAAAACTATGTCGTTCGGACTCAAGAATGCCGGGGCTACCTATCAAAGGGCCATTCAGATGTGCCTTGACCAGCAGATCGGCCGTAATGTCGAAGCCTACATCGATGACATGGTCATCAAAACTAAGACAACCAACAACCTTATCGCTGACCTCGAAGAAACCTTCGCCAACCTAAACAAGTACCGATAGAAGCTGAACCCTTCAAAGTGCATCTTTGGAGTTCCATCCGGTATACTGCTGGGCTACATAGTCAGTGCTTGAGGTATCGAGCCTAATCCTGACAAGGTCTCCGCCATCACCAATATGAAACGACCAACATGTGTCAAGGATATACAAAAGCTTATAGGTTGTATGGCTGCTTTAAGCCGCTTCATATCACACCTCAGCGAAAAAGGGCTACCTTTCTTCAAGCTCCTCAAGGCCTCCGAGCACTTTTCCTAGTCGGAGGAGGCAGACTCACCTTTTGAGCAACTCAAGTTGTTCTTGACAAAGCCGCTGATCATGACAGTGCCAAGGCCAGATGAGACTCTGCTCATATACATTGCCGCCACTTCTCGCGTCGTGAGCACAGCTATCGTCGTCGAACGCGAGGAAGCCGGGCACGCTTACAAGGTGCAATGTCTGGTCTACTTTATCAGTGAAGTACTTAATGAGCCAAAAACTCATTATCCTTAGGTAAAAAAGCTATTATATGCAATTCTGACTACGTCGCGCAAGCTCCGGCATTACTTCGAATACTACGAGATCGTCGTCGTCACTGAGTTACCCTTGGGGGACATTCTTCGCAACAAAGAAGCCAATGGCCGCATCATTAAATGGGCTATTGAGCTCGGCACCTATTCCATTGAATTCAGAAGCAGACCTACCATTAAGTCACAAGCGCTCGCTAACTTCGTCGCTGAATGGACCGAGATCCAAGAACCCATCGCCGCTGCTTTCCTCGAACACTGGGTGATGTACTTCGACGGTGCCCTTAACATCAACGGTGCCGGTGCGGGCATTCTGTTCATTACGCCAACCAAGGATAAGCTACGTTATATTCTTCGGATACACTTCCCGGCCTCCAACAATGCCGCGGAATACGAAGCATGTCTCCATGGTCTTTGTATAGCCGTCGCGCTCGGCGTCAAACACCTCATGGTGAATGGGGACTCCGCACTGGTTATCAACAAGCTCAACAAAGACTGGTCCTGTTCCAGCGAGAAGATGGATGCTTACTGCGCTGAAATCAGGAAGCTTGAAGGAAAATTCTATGGCATCGAGTATCACCACGTGGTACGTGACCAAAATCAACTCGCCGACGAACTATCCAAGCTCGGTTCTTCTCGCGCCATGATTCCACTGGGGGTTTTTGTTCAGGATCTCCTGGCGCCATCCATCAAAGAAGATAAGGAAGTTGAAGAAGTTCCCCCCGCCGAGCAGTTGGTACTTACGGTACCTTCACCGGTCACCGATTGGAGGGATCAATTCATCAAGTACCTCACCAGTGTTGAGGTACCCGCAGACAAGACTGAAACTGAACGCCTAGTTCGTCGAAGCAAGCTTTACGTGTTGGTGGATGGCAGCTTGATGAGGAAAAGTGCCAAGGAAGGGATACTGCAGAAATGCATCACCCAAGAGGAGGGAGTGAAGTTGCTTCTTGAAATTCACTCTGGTTCCTACGGCAACCATGTGGCCTCGAGAACATTGGTCAGCAAGGCCTTCCGAGCTAGTTTTTATTAGCCCACAGCCATCACTAATGCAGAAGATCTCGTCCGACGATGTGAAGGATGCCAATTCTTCGCTAAGCAAATACACGTGCCCACGCAATATTTGCAAACCATCCTAGCTTCCTGGCCCTTTGCATGCTGGGGACTGGACATGATCGGGCCTTTCAAGCCAGCACCAGGTGGTTTCCGGTACATGTATGTCACCATTGACAAGTTCTCCAAGTGGATTGAATATAAACCGCTCGTGTCGGCTACGACAAAGAAGGCAGTTGAGCTCTTTGAAGATATCATCCACAGATTTGGTCTACCAAACAGCATCATCACCAATCTCGGAGCTACATTCACTGGACATCACTTCTAGGACTTCTATGAAGACTGTTGCATCTCCGTCAAATATGTTTCTGTTGCCCATCCAAGAGCCAACGGTCAAGTCGAACGGGCAAACGGTATGATCCTTGATGCCTTGAAAAATGACTGTATCAGAAAGAAGAAAAGCACCCGGGCAGATGGCTCAAGGAGCTTCCAGCTATAGTCTAGGGACTATGTACTCAAGCTAGTCGCAGCACCACCGTGACTCCATACTTTTTGGTCTACGGCTCAGAAGCCGTACTACCAGCGAACATTACTTTCCGAGCACCTAGAGTGGAAAACTATGATGAAGAGCAAGCTAAGGCTGTCCGGTCTGAGGACGTTGAGCGAGCCAAGGAAGAGCATCTAGTCACCTGTGTCCATACAGCTAAGTATCTGAAAGGCTTGCGGAGGTACTACAACCGAAACGTCAAAGGTCATTCATTTACTGTTGGCGATCTTGTCCTCCACAGAAAACAAAAGACTGACAGTTTGCACAAGCTCTCTTCCCCTTGGGAAGGGCCTTATATCGTCAAAGAGGTTACCCGACCAGGTTCTTATCACCTATGTGACTTAGAAGGAGTCGATGTTCCCAACTCGTGGCACATCGAACACCTTATACGTTTCTATCCTTGAAACACTACAGATATGTACTCTACAAATTCATATTCAGTAATGTTTTTGGGTCTCCATAACTTCTCTCCGTTTTGTCTCTATTGTGGATTAACAACCACTTATGGTCGCTGAGATATATACTACTTCACAACGAACTCCAGTATGAAAGCGCCGAACACGTTTTCTCCAAATCACCGAACATGTTTTCTCCAAATCGCCGAACACGTTTTCTCCAAATCGCCAAACATGTTTTTGAACATTATTTCCCCAAATCGCCGAACACGCTTTCTTTTTTCTGATCTCTTCGGAAACGACCCAGTCTCCGATTTCTCCCTACACGTGCTACGGGCTCCGTGCTCTGCGTTATGGGTGGTCGGCTGCGGTCCCTTGGTCACACCTATTTTTCCTACATGTCTACGGGCTCCGCGCTCGACATTATGGAATATGGGTCAGCCAAGGCCGAGAGTTCAACACAGGACTACTTGCTCGTACTCTGCTTATACGATCTTTATCTCCAAGTTATTTCGATAACCACCGGGCAGCACACATTCCGCTTTTTTCTTTCTATGGAGAAGACCCAGTCTCTGATCTCTCCCTAAACGTGCTATGGGCTCCGTGCTCTGCGTTATGGGTGGTCGGCTACGGTTCCTTGGTCACGCCTGTTCTTCCTACACGTGCACGGGCTCCGCGCTCGACGTCATGGACTAGGGGCTACCTGAGGCCATGGGGGTCAGTAGCGAACTAACTGCTCGGACTCTACTTAAACTCCATATAAATACCTTATGGTCTTAATTACGAAGATTTTTTCGCCAAAATACAATCTGACTGCATGCACATGCACTTTATAACAGTTATCATCTGTATAAGTATTTTCCATGCTTTCGCGCATTCTAACTATACTGTCCAGAAATTACAGATGATATCTACCAAGGAGATCATTGTGCTTCGCCACTACCGTTAGTCTCTCCGAACAGGTCTATATCGCTGGCCAACTTTTTCTCCGCATCTTTCACCTCATCCTCCAGCCGCTGGGTCTCCGCTTCGCTCAGCCCCTCAGCGTACCCGCCCCCTATTGCCTCAAGGTCAGTGGCTGGATAGTGGGACCGAACAACAGCAAGGGCGTGGGTAGCGGCGGTAATAACGGTGTCGTGGTTGAAGCTTTTGAAGCTTTCCCATGCCGTCTTGCATCTTTCGATGATGATGTCCGAACGCGGCGGCCTACCGTCGGGCTGAGTAGTAGTTTCTAGGTCTACACAGTCGAGCACTGGGTTGATTCCAGCAACTATGGCGTCAAATTTGTTCCTTTGGGACCGGGCTTCTTGCTCCAGCACATCGAACTGTGCCTTGACCCTCTGATGATAGTCTGCATGCATTTTGAAGTTCCATCAAGCAAGACAATCGCTACAGCAGAAAACCCGACCAGGGGGTACTTACCGTTAAGCTCCTCGGTCAGTTTGCTCGCTCGCCCTATCTCCTTCGTTTTCTCCTCTCGGAGTTGCTCGATGGCCTGGCACAGTTGGCTCAGCATCGCGTCTTGTTCTACAAGTACATCATTCATCACCAAAAGTAATCGTATCCAAATATGCGAGGCTTTTTTGTGGATCGTGCATACCTTTCTTCTCCTCAGAAATTTTCTGCAGCTTTTCCAACTGCTCGGAAGCATCTTTAAGTTGTGTAGAGGCAGTGGTCAGCTGCTCGGACTTGCTCCGAAGTTGTTCTTTTGCAGTCGCCAGGTGCTCAGACAGGACCCCCTTCTGGTATTCTAGGTCCCGCGCGTTGGACTCATCAAGGTCTCGCCCGTGCTGGGCCCTTTGAATGTTCTTTTCTAAATGGTTCATCGCCTCCTTGAGTTTTTTGTTCTCCTCGGTGAGGGGCTCCATCCTCTTAATCAGCTGGTAATGGTGCTCGGCAGTGTGAGTTATCTCCTAGAAATGAACAATGACAATGACAGAAGGACATCACCAATATCAACGAAGAATATTCGGGATTCAGTATTAACCTCGATTTGTTTTACTACTCCACCGAGGGCGGATTTCATCCTCCTCATTTCTCTAGGGGTGTCCTCTTCCTCGACAACTACCACTTCGTCACCGCGCTTGCGAAGGATTCGGACGGATTGGGTTCAAGGCTCATCATGAACGATCTCCTCCACCTTGTCCTCCTCTTCCACAGCAGTAGGGGTCATCGCAGGGGGGCTCTGTGGCCGGACAGTGGGTCCAAGCATGACCTGCGACCCCTTAAGGGGCACCGTTAGCTCTTTGGCCACCCCTAGTCTTGGCGACCCAGTTTTCTGTTGGTTCGCTGGCAACTCTAGTTTCAGCTCTCAAGGGTCCGGCGCTACCCGTCGTTGCTTCAGGCATTGTCGCCGAGCCAGCCTCTGCTGATGCCAGCCGCTCGCCGTCTCTAGCTCCACCCGCAGCGGTTGTTGATTTTTCTGCCGGCTGCCGAGCACTAGGGGATATTGACACAGGGGCGGCAGGCGTTAACTCCGCCTCGGGGTCAGCTCGAGGTTGCTTGTCAGTATGGGTGGATGATTTTGGATCCTCCATGTGCCTTGTGCTGCATCAGAACATTTGGTCGATCACCCAAACAGCTATGATCAAATAGCAAAACAACACCAATGCGAGGATACTTACCGTTTTGTCTGTCGATGCGCTTTTTTGAATCGGCGAGGTCTGTTTGAGCCTCCAGGTGCGGCTGTGGGGTCGACCCCCATACTCTTGAGTGGAGGTCTGTCCTCCTCTGCAGTCGACCTCTGCTTCGCCTGTTGTTCCGGTGTTTGCTCTACCTGTACCACCGGGTTTAACTCGGCCTGATGCTCAGGGACTCCCGTTGCTTGCGCCGTAGGAATTTTTGTTGCCTGCTGCTCGGGGACTTCATCGCTTCCCCTTGGTTGCTCCTCCATGCGTGTGTTGCGTGAAGTTGTTTGCACGCTTGGGGGAGGGGGAACTGTATTTTTGTCATCATCAGACCACTCCATCACCATGGCTCTCCGCCGACGAGTGGTCTGGTCGCCATCCAGTGATATGCCGCCCAGTTTGCGGGGAGCGGCCGTCGCTGTTTTCCTCTTTTTCCGGGCCGGTTCGTCTGCCGCTGCCCATTTCCCCAGAGATTTCTCCGATAACGGGGGGGGGGGGGGCGCCGTGTGATCAACATCCAAATCTCTGGATTCTGATGAGATACCGACAGAACTTTCTTCAGGGTGATCTGTTGGTCGGACGTCCACCGCTGTCGGCCATTCAGCTCTCGGCACGTTAGAAAAAATATACTGCTCTGTCCTACGAATGGATCTTTGCATAAGTAAGTCAGTTCCCTGCTCGGCAAATCGATAGTTTAACAATGCAGGTTAAGATGATTACCTGAGGAGGCGGGTTTGTATAGTTGAAAGCCTTTGTTTCTTTTGGCTAGCTAAATGAGGCGCTGGAGGTGAATAGTTCTATGGTGCGGCCTATTACTTCTTTCCTTTATAGCCGCTCATGTCTCTCCCGGGTTCCGTCGTCATCGCCCTTGTAGTCAAAAGTAGGGTAGGCCCTCTCCTTGCAAGGCTGGACACGGCGCACTATGAAGCTTGCTGCCACAAGTTCACCTCTTAACTCCACACTTTGAATCAAGTCAAGGAGCTTCTTCACTTGCTCCATGTCGATACTTCTTGGTCTCTCCAACCAGCTTCTTTGGTTCTCCGGGATATGGTGGACGTCGCAGCGGACGGCCGGGTGGTTTTGTTTCATGTAAAACCACTTGGAATTCCACCCTTTCAGGGAAGTGTTCAGTGGTACACTGATATAATCGCTGGCCATTCCGTCCCGGAGCTGCAGATATACCCCGCCGACCACCTTGGAGCCGGCACCACCTTTCTTCTTTAACCAGAATAAGTGTCTAAACAGGTTGAAGTGCGGGAGAATCCCAAGAAATGCCTCACAGAAGTGAATAAAGATCGAAATGTGCAGTATGGTGTTAGGATGGAGATTGCACAGACTAATCGACCAAAATACCAATAGATCTCGCAGGAAAGGATGAACAGGAAACCCCAATCCACGCCAAAAATAATCTTCAAAGACTACAACTTCATCAGTGTTAGGCATCGAAAAGGGCTCACCACTGGCTGGCCGCCATCCGGCTGTGACGCGGTCAGGAAGCACGCCCGCCGTCACCATCCTTTCGAGCTCCGCTTCTCCAGTGCGCGACGGCATCCACTCTTCATCGCGACTAGCTCCGCTTCTTGCCTTCTTTGGGCTTGTTTTCTTCGGGTTCACTACTCTCCTCTTCGGTGCCATCACTTAGATCTGGATGAGGTATGGCGTCGGCAAAGTAAGTGGCTGTGAATCTGGAGATGTGGTGGCTGAGGTGGAAGATGAAATGACAAAGTGGCAAAGGTGTGAGAATGGGGGGCGGCGGTACTATTATAAAGCACTTTCCCCACTTTTACGACTCAAGGGTTTTTGGGAAACCGTTCCCGTGATCTGCGCCGCTCCAAATTCTCCGATGCGGCTTAATGGGCCGTTACCAACATTTTCGCGCAACCTTAGCCCACGTCGCTCGTTTGTTGCTACCGTCAGTTGCTCCTCGCCAAAATTTCGCCGAGTACTCCATCATTTATTAAGTCTAATTAACTGACACTGTATAGCCTTTACTACGGTTTTTTCTCCAGGATTTGATTTTTCCGATAACTCCGCCTGCAACACGGGGACTGGCGTCCTGCTCCGATTGGTCTTTATTTGTTTTTCTATTTCTGACCCTGGCACCACATGACTGCATCACCTACTGTCAGGCTCGGGGTCTAAGTGGGCACACTTCACCTTGCGGTGAATGTGCTTTGTCTTTTTTGATTCTATAGAGGACGGCCAACGCCTATAGAGGAAGATTGACTCCAACAAGTTTGTTCGGATTCTAAGTGGGCACACTTGGTCCACTATGGATAAATTTTTTATTCTAAACTTGAGCTCCTTACACCCTTATGGCAAGCCATACTTTGGTCACTCAGCTCGGCAATGATTCACGGTGCTCAGCAACATGTCGCCCTGCTCAGCGACAGATTGTGCTGCTCGGCAACGGTTCATACTGATCGGCGATGGCTCACGTAGCTCGGCAGTTCAGCATGGTGGTGAGACCATAAGCTTGACTGCTCAGCGTTGTTCGCACTTGCTCGGACAAGCTTAAGATGACGTTGCACAACGGGTACAAGGTGCTCGGGGACTAGCTATGGGGTGTACGACCCCGGATACCCACGACAGACCACATGGGCTACGCCCTTAGGGGTGGCCCAGCCCACAAGAAGAAGCCTTGCGAGGCACGACTCTGCTCGACGCCTTCCGCAAGACATTGGGAAGATATCCTAAAGATATTACGAGATCTGTTAGGATATATATGATCCCAAGATTCCTGTAATCAGTTATTACTTTCCGGTTATCTCTTAGATCTAACCGACTTGTGACCCTGCCTCCCGGACTATATAAGGCGGGCAGGGACCTCCTCTAAAATCACGGCATATCATACGATAGCTAATACAAACCAATAGACCACAGGAGTAGGGTATTACGTCATATTGACGGCCTGAACCTGTCTAACTCGTGTGCCTCTATTGCCTTCTTGTTCTTGATCTCCCGCTCCTCTGCCGATCAATCTATCTTCGTGGGATACCCCTCGGAGGACTGCCGACGATATTCTGTTGACAGAGGCCCATCAAGTTTGTTTCTTCTCCTTGTCCCTGTCAGGGCTAGCCTTCACTTGGTTTTCATCACTGCCAGTCAACTCCATTGCCAATTGGGCTGATCTGGAAAAGAAATTTCATACATATTTTTATACTGGGACTGGAGAAAAGAAGATTACCTATTTGACAACTATAAGGCAGAAAGCTAATGAATTAGGTACTGAGTTTCTTCAGAGGTTCCGAGAGACTAGGAATTTGTGTTTCTTATTAAATTTGGCTGATGATCAGCTAGCGGCTTTGGCCATTCAAGGAATGCAGCTAGCATGAAAAGAAAAACTGTTAAGTCAAGAATTTGACAACCTAGGTCAATTGGCTCAACGAGTGGCGGTGCTCAATAGCCAATTCCATAGTATGCACAGAGATACCCGATTCCAGAAGAGTACCACAATGGCCGAAGCTTATAATCCATACTCAGTCGATGACAGCTATGAAGATGAAGAAGAAGAGGTTGCCTCAGCTGAATGGAATTAGGGCAAAAAGATAGTAATGGTACCAAATCCTTGGGGAAGAGGAGTCAAGGAGAGCTATGACTTTGATGTCACAAAATCAGATAAGCTCTTCGATTTCTTGCTTGAGAAGGGACAGATCAAGCTGCCCAATAATCATGTTATGTTGTCCCCTGATTAGTTGAAGAATAAGAAGTTCTGCAAGTTCCACAATGCTACTTCTCATTCTACTAATGAATGCAGAATTTTCTGACAGCATATACAGAGGGCTATTCAGCAAGGAAGACTCAAATTTGATACGCCTCGAAAAATGAAAGTTGATGATAATCCTTTCCTAGGAGATCAAAACATGGTCAATGCTAGGCTGCTCAAAGGAAAAACTAAAGTCCTGACATCAACCAAATCAAGAGAAGTTAGAACAGTTGATCCCGAGATACAAATATCAGCTGATGAATACAGAGAAATTAGAAGACATCGCGACAAGCAAAAGAGCCGATATGAGCAGGGAGAAACGTCAAAAGAAGGGGCGACAAAGCCACGAGTTACATCTCGAATTCTGTTGAATAAATGGCAGCGGCAAAAGGAAAAGGATTATCAACGTTGGTTAGAAAAGCAAGAATACCAGCGTCAACAGGAAAAAGAGAGGTATGAAAGAAAGCAAGCTGAATTACATTGGAATTGTCCTTTCTTCAGACATTGCTGGAACGAAGGTTTGAAGTTGCCTACCAGGAATAGCTGTCCAGAGTGCAGTGATCAGTATTGGGAGTTTAGGCAATCTCAAGCCAACCACCGATCTGTCCATGCTCAAGATGCATATCATCATGATAACATGGATCGGCGCTTAAAAAATGGAAGTGTTCATAATCGACTTGGAAAAAGAGTTGTTGATCAAAACTGGGCTGATTATGAAGAAGAAAGTAACAAGAGAGAATATGTTTGGCAGGAAGGCCAATGGTGTCCAGGAGGTTTGACAAGAAGCCAGAAGAGAAGGGTGCAACGCCTAAGGAATAGAGAGTTGGAATAGACTCAGGCATCCGGTAAACCTCAAGTATGGCGTGCTAAGCAAACAGCCGATAGAAGGCAACCATCGACTAATATTCATATGGCTTTCCTGTTGCCATCAGAGTTCAGAGCTCCGACAGATCAAGAAGTTTATTCGGATTTCGATGAATTGGAGTATGAAGAGATAGTTGCCAAGCTGATGGATATACAACAGGCTATATTTGATAAACCAGTCAACCATTGGCACTTAAAGGCTTTATGTGTAAAAGGTTTGGTTGATGGGAAGCCGATGAACAAGATGTTGGTGGACGGAGGTGCTTCTGTCAATCTCATGCCTTACACCACTTTTCGTAAGCTTGGCAAGGTTTCCTTGGAAGAGGCGGATGACGATCTGATTTTAGCCTCATCAAGATACTCCTCAAGATTGAAAGAGTAACTCAGGACTGGAAGATTGAGTGCCTATGTATAAGGAAATCTTGGTTAGGAGGTTTAAATTAGTTTATAACAAATGGATGGCAAGGAGGATACAATACCTTCTCTACAGTAGCCTCTATCTGAAAAGATGGAATAGCTGATGATGCACCAATAGCATCTAGTTGAATTGGCTCTGAGCTTTCAACATTGGTATCTGCAATGTCAAATTTTAGTTCATAATTATTGCAGAAGAATAAAAGGGACATATAACTTCCTTACCATCAGTTGCATGCTGAGCTAGAGAATCAATAGGATCACCTTCGACGCTGACAGGAAGTATTTGGCTGTCAGGCTCCTGCTCTTGCGTGGGTGTTTCCTCAGTAAGTATCTGGCATGGTAAGAGTCCAGGTGAAGGATGGAAACCGAGTAAATCAAAAAGTCAAAGAAAATACTCTGACAAGCATCAAGGATAAAACTCACATTTTCTGCTGTTATGGAAGCATCGGTTATTTCAACCGAAATTGGCTCCTTTTGAGGATCAGCCAAAGAGGGTTCAGTTGGTACTGAGTCAAACGCCTGGGATAGCAGTCCCGCACTTAGAGCAGGTTGGGACGCAATGCTCAATAACTGTGAAGGAACGGGATCAGCAGTTGAACAACATTTTGAGAAGGAAATGAATTGTTTACCTGAGCAGCTGACGGTCTTGTTCTATGGAGCCCCTTCCCAGTAGTGGTTTTCTAGGTTGTCCATTGAGCCACCTTGCGCTTTGAAGAATGATATGTTACATTGGTGGAGGCAGCAGGAGTTTTCATAAAATTCTTCAGTGAAGGCGCAACTGATCCCATTCTTGAAACTGGGCATGGTGGCTGGTAATCTATAGGACACCCCTTCCTATCCAAGCTTAGAGGATCAAATTCAGCATCCTGAAAAGATTGATTAGAACAGTTGGCAGAGGAATTTGTCAAGCGGTTTTCTTGAAAAGAAATGGCAAGTTACCTCTCTGTCAAAAGCAAATTCCCCATCCAGATTTATACACAAAGGGTGAACCAATCCACAGAAAAGATGAGAGTGCCATTCTTGTCACCAGGAGTCAAAGAGAGTGGAAGAGAAGTTGACTCTGACCCAGTCATGCAAGCAGAGGGAAGGAAGATCTGACCCTAGCTGGAAAACTCTAGAGACTTCCAGTACTTTACTAATATCCTCTCTTGGCCTCAGTATATCCTTGAAGAAAAGTTGAGGGGGCAATTGGCCAAAACCAAACTGACGAGCTACAAAAGAGGGTTGTAGAATTCATAGGTTGGAAGGTTGCCTGGGAGGATGGAGCCTATGGCCATTTTGCCATGACCATGACAAAATTCGGCTAGAAGGACGCAGGGCTTAATAAAGGAATTGAAGATTGTAGTCGTCGTCTTATCCGAGTAGCCTGATTCAAATTGGAATTTGAATGGGAAGATCAACTCATTGTCTTCATCCTTGACGTGTGGTAGCCAAGTTAGGATGTCTGCATCAAAGTCTCTATAAAACTTTTTGAAGAGATGGCCAATGTCAATATCGATTGTTATGGCCGATGCAGCCTCACCATAGCTTGTACACTGACGGGTTCTTCCTTCTTCGCCTCTATATTCCTCGTCAAAGTTGGAGGAAGGGAAACTCAGGCTTCTGAGATCAAGCTTTATAATCTTGTGCTTGTATACGTTAAGCCATAGTTGTATCAACCACCAGGGGCCACTGATAGCATGCACTGGTTCATTCTTCAGTAATTGGGCAGCTACCTGGTACATTAGATGATAAGCGGCTGCTAACAGATACTTTTCGAGAGGGATGTCCTTGCCCACTGCTAGATGCTCAGCCATGAGTTTATGATTGTAAGTCGGGCCACAAGATGACCCACAGAAGATGAATTTCTCAAGCCACATGTTCAGAAAGGCTACATATTCCCTTTCACTAACATTTGATTCATCTCCAATATGATTTAGAATGTAACTGGGCTATCCTGTGCAGTCTGATATCTTGGCTAATTTCTTGGATCTGGCACTTAGATATTCATAAGGCAACATTGATCTAGTAATGCTAAGGCCGGTCAACATATAAACATCAGCCAGAGTAATCGTCATTGGACCGTGACCAAATACAAAGGCATTAAGGACATTGGACTATATATAAGATGCGGAAATCAAGAGTGAATCATTCCTATCCATCCCGGACAACCAGAGTGTCAAGCATTGATTCAAATCATAAAGCTCCCAATCTCCACCCTTTTTCTCGGACACCCTACGGAACCAATTTCTCCATCCCTTAGGCATTTTGGGTCAATTTCTAAAGGGAGTTTTGGTATTTCAAGAGGACAAATCCACTACAGACTGTTTGAAGAGGATTTGGTTGGTTTCTTGACGAATGAAATCAGATGGGTCAGGGTCACCCATAGGTCCAAGAAAATAGACATTGGAAGCAACAACTGATGGAATCAAGATTTCATTCCTGATCTCCTAGAAATCGGATGGACTAAATTTAAGGAGAAAAGAAATACAGGGTAGCAGTCGGTATTCAGAGAATGGAAAACTCGGAAGGCATACCTCAGGGAGGTGGTCGCTGGTCGCCATTAAAGCTGAAGTAGATTTGAGTCTGACGAAGAATGCTTGAATAACGGCTTGATAGAACAGAGGATTTGCTAGGGTTTGAGGCCTTGGCGATGACGGCGTCGGATATTAAGATTTGCTCAAGTAAAAGGGAAAATGCAAAAAGGCTGAGTGAGTTGGAAAAGGTACTGTTGGGGTATTATATAAAACTCAGGCCGAGAAGTCAGGAATCGTGTGTATATCTCGGAATAAAACGGTTGCGGTGTGGTAAACGGATAAATAGGAATTTTGGAATAAAATCACTTTTATCCCAAAATTAGGGGGGCATGTGTTTACACCAAAAATTGGGGGAAGAACATGGGAATTCGAAGGCTTCCAAGATTGTGCCAATCAAGGAATCGATTGCATAATGATCGATATCAGCTGATTTAGATACGACTCTGGAATCGGATCTCTTTGGATGACGTCAGCAGATAGCGATGATGAGCTATGGTTGGCGCCAGGAAACTACATATCGGACCCTATAAAAAGGAAAGATTAGGGTCCAAGTTATCTTAAATTAGGAATGTTTTCTTCTATGCCGAAGATTGTAATGAGTCATGCTTGAGTAGGATTCATGTTTAGGCTCTGGGTATAAATATTGGACCCCGGCTATTGTAAGAGGACACATAATCAATCTAATACAAGTTACTTACTTTTTTTGGGTCCGGCCACCCCTTAGGAGTAGGAGTAGAGTAGATCTCGGTGACTTCTTTAGCAAGCAGGGCTGCATCGGTCCGGCCACCCTCCGGCTTGTTTGTAAGTACCATCATGGCTTATACTTCTGTTCGTACGGCTGCATCGATCTGATCGACCTCCACTGTGACTCTGGTATAAGCTAGTTATCGACTCTTGTATAGTTCAAGTACGGCTGCATCGATCTGGTCGACCTCCACTACTCGAACTAGATTAAGGCCAAGTTATTGACTCTATCTAAGGGTGGCGTCCTTCGGATAGATTCATTAAGTTATTGATATTGCTTATTGCTTTCATTATTTATTTAATTACAGCAATATCACTTCGCTCGATTGGGATTGATCTAGATCGGCCTTATATCCTGTTTAACCCATCGTTTGTTAATCTAAACTGAACTAATCTGCATCTTAAACTGATGAGTTATGTTTTATCGGCTGTTTTATGTCAATCTTGATCGTGCATAGTATGCGGTTAAGGCATGTCTGGTCTTGAATAGATCTATTGGCTAATGAAAACCGTTCCATGGCCCGTTATCACGGCCTGTGTGATTCCGACTCACACCCCACTGTTAGCACCGTGGAGTGGGGATCGTTACTTGGTAGATCTGTTCCTGATAGGGCATGACCTTAACTGTGTGCTATGCCTAAATCGGCTTGTTTTAACCGATATCAAGTGCTTTCATATATGTAGTTCACGTCATGAGACCGTTAAAGTAAAGATAGGTTGAAAGATGTGTTAGCGCTATGATCTTATTATTGTATTACGGCCTGTATGATTCTGCCTCAAGCCCCACTAATATTAGTAATAAGTTAGGGTCGTCGAATTTATCGCTATTTCTATGGCCTGCATGATTCTGCCTCATGCCCCACTGGTCATAACGATAGATGAGATCTAATATGTTCATTAGATTTATCTTTATTAAATAGTTAAATGATGATGAGCTGCTTCTTTTATATAAAAAGAGATTCGGGTGCTTCTTTTATATAAAAAGAGATTCGGTTACTTGTAGCCATTGGCTTAGCATAAACTGATTATTGTTGACATCCTATTGCCATTGATTAATATTTGTCTAAATAACAAGATTCATCTTGAACGATAACCGATCTTCCTTCCATAATTCCATGAACTTTAACTGATTTATTCTTATGTGTATGCTGGAATCGACTATTTAGCCGATCTCCTTCCACATCGGCTCTCAGAGCCACACATTCGAGACTGTTTGGCAACACCGGCATGTTCCGCCTTAAATTACTGATTAACTTTATCTCCTTTTCAATTGTAGGGTCAAATTGACCGACACGTCTCGGGAGGAGTACGCAGGATCGACCATCCTTGCGTTGAAGTCAGGCAGATCTACAGCTCCATCGAGCAGACCCTTCCGGCTTGCTCGTATGCCCTCGGCACGAGACGAAATTTCGTGCCGACGGTGGTGTGTCAGTATGAAAGGCCAGTAGAAATGGTTAATACCAGTACAAACATATCTTCATTGCACCATCCTAATACCAACAGCAGTGGCGAAGCTAGAAGAAAATAGAGGAGGTGCAACTAAAAAACCGAGTGATTAAGAAATCTACGTCCTTACATTTTCGAAATGACGAACCATAGTGTTATTTTTTACTTTCATCATCTCTTCTTTCTCCACGTGGTAAATAAGGCAATTATTCATAAATTTATCACCAATGTGATTGCGTAAAGTTGTTTTCACAATCATTATGCCTGAAAAAAAAATCCTCTCAACTATCTATCACGTTTCTAGTCTCCACCATTCTCTGAGAATGCTTGCTTGTAATTCTCGGCATTATTGGCACTATCGGGCTCTGGTGTTTTTGTTTTGTATGGAAAACCGTTCCATCAGCCTAATAAAAGAACATATAAATTTGTACTCAAACACAATTAGCTAGCCTAACACTGTAGACCATTGTAAAAGTAAAACAATAACCAGTTATAGCTTATGCCCGCCTTAGAACGCAGGAATTTCGTAGAAAGTGTATAATAATTTTAGAAACAGTTTATTTTTCCTAGGAAATATGTAGGAACGGAAAAAAATCTCGTATTCCAAAGGGACCTAATTTGTACATAAAATCAGATTAATTAAGAAAGACAAAAAAAGGCATGGTTGCATGGGAGCATCTAATTTAGTTTCATACGGGCTTAAATCCTTGATGCTTTGTTGGGTGTTGGCCTGTTGGGTAGCCAGAGCACTCCAGCGACGGAGCCTGGTCCGAGGCTCGTAGCTAGATAGCTGCGGCCTGCAGAGTAGCCGGCCTCCGGGTGACGCCGTGACGGCAATTTTCGCTGGATGCGCAAGAGCGAGGCAAGGGCGCCGCGGGCCTGCAGAAGCTAGAAGCCGAGAGGACGAAACGATGCGGACTTGCTGAAACGGAACGACGTATCACAATAACAGCCGGAGGTTACGAGAAACAATCGATCTTGCAGTTCCAGGCCTTCCTTAATCGAAGTTGCAGATTGGGCCGCTGGGCTGTGGGGGGTGCAGTCTATTGGACTTTGGGGGGGTGCATAAAGGGTCAAAATCTGAGTACTATAACTTGAAAAGAAAAATCAGGGTGGTGCATCTGCACCCACGGTCAATAACTGGGCTTCGCCCCTGACCAACAGTCAGTGTAAATGCATTTGTACTACCGGCACAGTTACTCTGCTGCTAAAGTAAATGAATTTCACATGAGGTTGATCTAAGTTAACTGCCTCTAGAGCCCCATCGTGAAGGTCTTTGTATTCATGTTTTGCTAATTCACTTGTTTCATCAAAGTAATCATCTTTGCAATTTGTGCTTGATGAACCAAATACATCTATGATAACTAGACTCTCCTGAATGGACTTGTCATATCCTCCTTACATAACAACAGGATACTCATTACCGCTGGCTCCAAAGTGTTAGAAAAACATGTCGTCCCGGATCCCCTCTCCGGTTCCGTTCCTCCCGATAGCACGTGAAGGCGTGAGAGAGCTTGATGAAGATCGTCCCGTTCCATTTTCCACGAGCTCACACAAGGGACAAGACACAGAGATACGTAGACGTATGGTGGAGCCAATTCTCATTAGATTAGAATAGATGTACAATTGTCTCCTTATATGCATAGGCCTTCAGGACATAAAAGGAATGAGTCCAATCAATCCTCCTTATGGAGGGATTTAATCAATCCCACTAATAGAGGAATCTTAACACTCCCCCCTGGGCGACTACCACAGCTAACACATGCCTCATCAAGACTCCAAAAAGGCCCGATGGGAAAAATAGGGAGAAAGAGTGCATAGTTACCGCTCAATGCATTGAACTCGTTGCCTCATTAAAAAAAAACCTTTCGTGAGAAACTTTCCAGAAAACTCACTATGCAAAAAAGCACAACAATGTCTTTAGGACTAGTTACGACCTTCAGGACCATAGGGCATAATGTGGCACTATTTCTCAGTGGCGTTCTCCCCTTGAGTCCTCCAAATCTCTTAAATGCCATTCCGATTTCTCAGACATATTTTGTGAACGTAGTAGCTGGTAAGGACTTAGTGAACAAATCAGTCAGATTGTTGCATGACTTTATTTGCAGAATACTTACCTCACCTTGCTTCTGGAGTTCATGAGGATAGAGGAACTTGGGAGCTATATGCTTAGTCATATTGTTTTTAATATAGCTAGTTTGCATTTGTGCAACACAAGTTGTGTTATCTTCGTAGATAATTGTGGGGTTGGTGAGGATTCTTTCAAGGAGCATGGTCAAGAAATTGATGGTTATTAAAATTCCTTTTCTATTTTTCAACCCTCTGAAGGCAACCAGAACACTCCCCTCCCCCGAGCGCTCCTAGGGGCGACTCGGGGGTCTCCTCGCCAGCGCCCTAGGGCCACCCCTCCTCGCCTCACCTCCGGCCACCGTCGCCGCCCTCCGGTGCGCGGCGACGGAGGCCCGCGGGGGGCCGTAAAAAGGTTACCGCCCGCAGCACCCCCTCCCCCCCTCGCTTCTACCACCCTCCCTACCCTCTTCTTCTCCAGTGAGGTAGGGGGGCCGGCCGGCTAGATCAGGGCTCCCCGGGCCGGATCTGGCGTCTACACCACGCTCACGCCTTAGCGGCAGTATATGGCGGCGGCCAGGTCTGGGCAACCGGCGCCGGCGATCGACACCTAGCGGCAGTATATGGCGAGGATGGGCAGCCGGATCTGGCCCCCAGTTCCAGAACTGGCGTCTCTGGCTTCGACATCGGCGGCGGCCGGTGGCTGGCGGCCGGTGCCCTTTTGGGGGCCAGGGGCTGGCCATGGCCATGGGGCGGCAGCAGCCTTCTCGGCCACACGCCTGCCCGCCTCGGCCGGCTGCTGGTGGCCGGGAACGTGCGCCTGCCCGCTGCGGTCGATAGCTGGTGGATGGGGCTGTGGCCTGCTCTGGCCGGCCAGCGGCTGGTGGCCGGTTCGGCCCTGCGACGGCCTGCTCTAGTGCCCTTTGTCGGCAGACTTGCTGGGTCACACGTCTACCAACAAGGTGGATGGCGGCCAGAGTTTGGGTCCTGTGAGTGGGATAGGCCCCTTGCGGTGGCGGTTGAACAGTCGCTAGGTGAAAACTCTGCCCGACTTCTTGCGTCGGGTCGACGGCGGTGGCAATCCCTGTGTCATCTACCTTCTTGGAGGCATCGTCGAAGTGCTGTTCGCTGCGTGTGTCGTCGGGGACGGCTTTGGGATGAAAGTCCATCTTGTGCATTCCTTCCAGCGTCGTTGGCGTCTGCGGATGTCATCCCCTCGGAGGCTTCGCTGGGGCACTTCTATTGTCGTTCCTCATCTCCTGCCAGAGTGGCTCCTCGCTGTGCTGCGCTTGCGTGTGCTTCAGCTTACTCAACGCTTTGGTCTATCTAGCCTGGTGTGATGTTGCCGCAGTCGTTTGGTTCTTCGCAACGGATGCTTGGTCGGCTTGCTCTTGGGCAGATGCTTTGCCGTCAACATCGCTTCGGGCTCCCCCCTCATGTAGTTGCTGCTTAGTGCGTGATGGACACCCTCGCTTGTGGATTCTTTGCCGCATTCTTTGGTGGATGCTTTGCCACCGGGTGGATACGTTGCTGCCGCAGTCATCTCTTATCGGTGGATGCTTTGCCACCGCGGCTTCGTCTACTATGTTGGCAGCCTTGCGTTGAAGTTTTTTTCTTTGCAGGTGTAGTCGGTTAGGTTTGTGGTAGGGGGTCTCCCCCTTTCGCCTTTCTTTATGTACCGTTGTCGTTTAGGTTCCTAACCTACTCTCTCTATGGTTCTGTAACCAGCACTATGTGATCTCCCATGATCTCATAGTTGCGTCGTGTATGCTGTTCTTTCGGCTCTCTTCATCTTAATGAAATACGAGTCAAGTCGTGTTCTCGAATTTTTTTTTCAACCCTCATCATCCTAGCCCCCATGCTTTTCACTAGTACTCTAGGGCTCATCTTCTAGCCCTCGACTCCCCAAAAGTGTTTATATCATCTTATTTCCTCATTGTTTTGTGTCAGTTCTTTTAAGAAACAGTTTGGAAATATTCTACATGATTTTCTATACAAATTAAGGTTTTCCTTTTTAAATTTTGGCTGAATTTCTTCTATCAACAGTAGATTTTGATATTTCTAATATTCCTATTTATCTGTCACCAAAACCTTGAATTGATTTTCATGAACCAAGTGAGTGCATCGCCAAATAGAGGAGTTAATAGCCTACTAGTAAGGTTAGTACATATCAACAATTACAAACTAGATGATACCCTGCGCGTTGCTGCGGGAATTTTGTTGCATTAACTCGAGGAGAGCCTCATATGCAGCAGCATTTGCTATGAGTTTGTCACTGTATTTCATTCGCTCATGATGTTTGTTGTCTGGTGTGGAGGTGGAAACACACAGTTGTTGAATGTAGCCACAATGGTTAAAACACAAATAAAATAGCATTATGAAATAGTCCTGCATTATATCTGAATTATATTTGAATTTATATGTTTGTGTATCTAAGGATGGGACATTGAAGTAGAGGAAAAGAGAAAAAAGGACTAGGCGACTCAATCTCAATAGTTTTGTTGCTTGACCATAGTGTCAAATTCTAAACCATATCTTTTGAGGCATATTCCCAACGATATTAGGTAGAGAGAAACTTCATTCATCAAACATAGTTGTGCTTGAGAAGGTAAAGTAAGTCAGCAGTGAGTAAAAGAAAAGGAATAAGAAAGGACCTGTAAAGTAAGACCTGCTGATGTGGCAATTCTAAAGGCAAGAAAATTGATCAAAACAGAGATGGTAACAGGAAACATCTGAATATCTGAAGTATCCCAGTATGGCCTTGGAACTATGGATGTGACCATCATATACACTTGTCGATGGATTGGTGTATCTCCGATGATGCTCTTATCAACAATGGCAGTATGGAGGCCTTGTGAGAGGAGGCTGTCAATTTCTTGGCACTTATACTACATGAGAAAAAAAATATGAGACTTTTATACCATGGTGCCTCATAAGTAGAGTATGATTGTATTAACACTATGTCAGAATACCCCATCACTGCCGGTTCAAAATACCCCATCACTGCCAAATTTTGAACTGGCACAACCATACCGGCAGTGATGAGGGTAAGCTATCACTGTCGGTTCCTACAAACCGGCAGTGTTCTTCAACTTCACTGCCGGTTCTTTACACAACCGGCAGTGTTCATTTCCACCAACACTGCGGTTAATAAGACCACCCGGTAGAGCTCAGTTCCAACAACACTATCGGTTTGTGTTTCAACCGGCAGTGATGTAGTAAGAATCACTGCCGGTTTGTTACTAAGAACCGACAGTGATGTTTACGACAACACTGCAGGTTTTCTGATAACCGGCAGTGATGTCACGTTCGCAATTTATTGTTTTATAATTGATTTTAATTTATATTTTTTCGTGGAATCGAGTTTCACTTTATATACCCTACGTAGACGACAGGTGCATCAATATTAAACATTACAAATGTTATGGTTACAATTCAAATGTTCTTATCCACATCTCGATCCCTCAAAATAAATAAAAAATGTTCTTGGACTTCACACATGCTTCTCAGACTTCTTACAATAATCTGGTGAGCCGCTCTGGGCCATACTGGTCCTTGTACCTCATGGATTGTGCAATGGAAAATAGTCCGTCTTTTTTCCAATACCTCAGCTAAGATGAATTTTGCGAGCTCCGATTGCAGTGCGACGATCTCCATGTCTAACAGCCTTTGGTGGTTATTTTTCTTGCGCTGTCATTCAAAAAAGATGATATCCAAAGTGGAACATTAAATCATTTTGTTGAATTATTAATAGACATAAATGAAATGGGGATTATACATACCAACTTATCGGCTTCTTCCGATTTCCCGCCGATGTAGCGAAGCATTGCCCACATTACATAAAACCTGCATTCATTGTTTCCCACCGGGTGTGACAGGTACTTCCCCTCCATATCGACAACCTTGAATGGGACCGGTGTCCCACCTATATGTCTTCTTCAGACACTGAGCAACATTAAAGGGAGAAACATTAGAAAGCGGTATGTGTGATTAGAAAATAATATGTTATCATGATCGCTTACTAATTCAACACTGCCACCAGTGCATCTAGATGATGAAATGGTTTTTTCTTCGAGTCCCACACCTCGATCAGATTTTTGGAAAGATTGACACAAATGAAGACAAAATGGTTGCTACAATCACAGAATCCTAATTATCGAATAATCTTAACGAAAAAGAAGCATAAAATTAAAAGCCGAGAACACATACTCGCAGTTGTAGGCTAGAAGTATTTGGGTTTTCTTCTTCATCGTGAATTCATCGAAAACAACAATCAATCTCTGTTTTAGGTCTTCCACGTCACATCCATAGAGGCCTAGACATGTCCTCTCATTGACTCGCAAGGGGTCCAAGAAGCCTATGTAATCTCATTTGTTCTTTAGAATGCAAAATTTTGCTATACACCTACATAAAATCATGGGAACTGCTCAAAAGTTAATAATTTGTCTCGAGAGAGTAGTTAATTGTAATATCATGCAGTGTAGGGTACTTACATAGTCCACAACGTCAACATTTGAATATCGAGAGAGCATTTCTAGTATAGCTGAAACAAGCACTCCCACTCGACATCGAACTTCTCTTCTTCAGGATAATGAAAAATATGTGGCGAATGGATAATAACCTCAAAACCAAAGTCGTTCGTCTCTGTTGCTTGAGCCATGTAATATTCATGCAACTGGCATATATATGTTGTCGGATTTTTATACTCCTCATCGGGAACCAAAAGATTGCCCCTTTCATACTTCATTGCCGGTGTTGCCGTCCCTTGTACATCATAATAGATGGACATGGCCTCTTCCATGGTTAATCCTGGGTTATCTTCGACGTACTTCTATTTGTTCCTTAAATATTTATTGTGTATTTCTTCATCTCTTGTTGTAGCATATTTATTCTGTGTTTGCCTTTCGAATTCGGACTTCAACAAATATGAAGGCAGTGAGGCATAGAGATTGAAGAAACTAACACAATCTTCCTTCGAGATGTGTGCTGTAAATTTTTCTTTCATCAAGGTGGTAACGCTGCCACTGAATGGCCTTTTTCTTTTCTGTTGGTCCACTTTGGGAGCATTAGTGACCGAATCCAAGGACCTTTCCTGCGACTGCGAGGATGTCCTTGATCTTGTTTTGGGCTGAGGTGGAGGAGGATGATGACGAGAATTCTGTTTTCCCGGCGCTGATGAAGATGGAGGAGGAGTCTCTTTTCTTGGGGCTGATGAAGATGGAGTCGGACGAGGAGGAATAGAAGGAGACCTCTGTCTTCTCGGGGGTGATGGCTTCGGATGAGGAGGGGAGTGATCTCTACTGGGAGATGGTGAGTGATCATCGCGGGTGGGCAAAGACTCGCAGTTGTCCTCATCATCGGAGGACAATTGATGGTCAAGCTTAATGAAGCGCTTGCGCCTAGGCCACTTGAGAGCCCTTGTTTTGACCAAGTTTCGGCCTGTCTTCCGCTACGGGGTACTCAATGGGTATCTTGTTAAACTTCTTATCAAGTATTCTATCAATGGTGACGCGAGCGTACCCCTGTGGAATTGGGCGGCCATTAATTGTCCCATCTCCCGTAGGCCAGGCCTGGCCGAGCGCCACCTTGTCCTTTGTCCATTCCTGACGGATGTACAACCTGACATTGACGGGTTCAGTGATGTCGTCCACCGGATGAGGCACATTCGCCTCTTCTTCGTCGAGCAGGGTCGATCCACAGCTGCTGCGACCCCTAAACTGTGGACTAAAGGCAGTAGGAGTAGGGTTTTGTGGTACTACTGACCCCTTGGACAGTAAAATTTGCTCGACTCGCGCTTCAATGGTTGCCTCAATCCGTGCTTCCATTCTATCTTCCATCTCTTTTAGTCTCCTCAAATACTCTGCCTCCTGTTCCGCTCTACCCCTCGAGTAGCTCCGGTAAGTGTTAGATTCTTGGGGGAATGCTAGTTTCCAAGGAACAACACCGGTTCCTCTAGTGCGACCAGGGTGCTCCTTGGTTCCGAGTGCTTGGGTGAGCACGTCTTTCTCCCTATTAGAAATGCGAGTCCTTTACCTCACCTCCTCAGTTACCTGGGAGATCCTCTGGATGAGTTCGCTCATGGGTTGATTTGAGGAGCTAAAGCTCCCATCCTCGGTGTGCCGTACATTTCTCCCCATACAGTATAATACCGATCTAGGCTCCCAATCGGCGGTCTCAACCTCAATGCCTTCCTCAGCAAGGCGATCCATCTTTTGAAGTTCTGCTTCAAATTCTGGCATCTTTTTGGCGTAGCCACGAGAGCCGAGATGATGAGGATTCATCGCTTTCTGTGAATTCTCCTTATTCTTCCTGCTCAGTTCTAAGTACTCCTTGGATAACCTGTATTCCTTAAAATCCTGCCAGAAGTCCTTCTGCTTGCTAAACTGTCCACCATCGAAATTTGGTTCTTTATTTTGGAGGACAAAATTCTTGTACAATGTCCCCTTGAAATTCTTGAAGCATGTCCCCATGATTTCTTTTGCTTTTTTCTTGACTAACTCCCTGTCATACTTGGCTGGGAAAGTGAAATACTCTGGGATCTTGACATCCCATATGTAATTCTTCTGGCTTTCGAGAACCCTCCACCAGTCATCATCTTTCCCAATCCACTTCCTGTACTTAATCGGGATGAAGTCCCTAACAAGTAACCCGAGGATAGTCTTGTATTTGGTCAAAGCTATAGGCGGTGAGAGTGGATCCCCGAATTCATCGAACTCAGTAATGTGCTAGTGTGCATTCCTACCAACAGGAATCTTTGACACGCCTTGCTTGGATCTGGCCTTCCTGCTACCCGAACCCTCTGGCTCCTCGGCCGGCGGAGGCTCCTGCTAGAGACACCAAGTAAGCTATGACCCTTTCAATTGATTAGCATGTGTGGCTACATAGTCACATGATACCAAAGTTACCTGGCCATCTTGGTCATTTTGACCAAGATCGAGCAGGCCGGACGAGGTCCATGGCTGCTCGTTCTCACCGACCTGATTGACACCGTCACCGTTTGTTGGATCATGTAGCTCTCCCGTCCTAGTGATATCAGCCGCTTCTTGTTGCCGATTTGTTCTTCGATGACGGGGTAACAGGCAACAATGAGTCATGGCTGTGACACGATCATGGTTAGTTTTGGCCGTGGACAACTACTAATAGCATATGTTCACATATATATAATATGTTTAATGCAAAGTCTAATAATAGGTCCACATACAACATAGTCAAATAATAGCATATGTTCACCTAGAACAAATTCATTGTTTGATTGACCACATACAACAAAGTCCACCTACTGTTCTATGAAACTAAGCCTACACCAACTTCCAAATAAGAAAAGCGATGACCATAGCCATAAATAAAAGTATGACATTTTCCAAGACCAAGGAGCAATTCTCCTAATCTTCACATCTCCGGCGGGTGGCTTCTCTTCGATCTCTAGTGCCAGCGGATGGCCATGGTTTGCATTCATTGGACCATAGTAGACCGGTTGCCCATGGTTTGCAAGGTAGGCCGGATGACTATAGTAGGCCCTCAAAGCTTCAGCTTTTGTATTATATTTTTTGTGCAAATTACCAGGGTAGCGATTGACTTGAGCATAGCAATCTTCCTAGGTTCGATAAATCCCAGGCATGTGACCAACATGCACTACATACCATGCCATGGTTGCCTATACATTTAAGTAAATTAGGCATGTGGTAAGTGGTAATGGTAACTCACTGAGCAAGAGTTATTATTCAAGTTATATGGGCAAACTAAATCTATTTAATATTCTTTATCCTTGACATGATAAAAAATTATCTCAATAATTAGATTGTTTATTATTCGGAGATCAATGTGGTTTAGTAATCATACTTGCTACTGCTGCCGAGCCAATTTTGAAAGTTGTTTTTAACTTTTTTTCCTGGAACAAACATCTATAGATGCCTTTTTTAAGAATGCTATGCATTCCATCAAAATCAATTGACACTCTACCTATAGCGATTATACCTGTACACATTTGACAAGAATCCATCATTGCTTAAGCAAGAGCAGAAATTCTTATCTAACTCTTACACAAACAGAACACTCCCTACCGTCACAAATAAGACATCCACAGTCATTAACGTGTACCTTTGACTGCTAGTTTTCATTGCTTGCAATAATTACAAAGTATAGAGATATCATAACATTATGCAACTACTATTCGAGACAGATATGCTCATATCATTGTCACATATTCAATCTAACTATGTCAAGAGGTGTTGATGATCAATGTTTAAATACTTAGACTGCACACAGCGCAAAAGGTCACTTAGCTGTGACTCGAGGCAATAACTTGTTGCGACAACATGCAAATAACACCAATGGTTCTTAAACAGTTTAGGTCCATGATTACTAGGTCCTCAACAAATCAGTAGGTAGCATAATCTCTTCAGGGAAAAACTAACTGGTTTATGTAACAGCATGTACATACAAGGATATCTAAACCAAGGAGTAACAGCATGTAACTCAATTGAATAGGAATTGACTGCTATTGGGAAGACAACAACCATGGGGCATTTCATCAAACACTTAGCTGGCAGTGAGCCACGCACTCACCATGGGGGTGGGAAAGTAGCTGTCCGCATGCTCCTAAAGGCCTCGGCGGTGCTCCGGTGTGGGGCGGTGGACGGCGTGGGGAGTGCTCTGGCATGGGGCGGTGCACGGGCGTCGGCGTCGAAGAAGAGGAGTGCAGGGCTAGGAACGGTGGCGCGGGGGGCGGTGGACGAGTGCTCCGGCGTGGGGCGGTGCACGGGCATCGGCGTCGAAGAAGAGGAGTGCGGGGCTGGGAACGGTTGGCGCGGGATTGAAATTTGGATAATTTCAACCCACGCCGGGCTTTTATACCAGACCTCATCACTGCCGGTTCTAATTATAAACCGACAGTGATGGGGGTACATCACTGCTGGTTATAAGTCTAAACCGACAGTGATGTATAAATATCACTGCCGGGTCATTTTTTAAACCGGCAGTGATTGTCGTGTAGCGGTCCAGCAAAAGTAAGTTATCTTTTCTACTTCTTTCGAATACCTCCTACTAGCTCAACGGTTAAGACCCCACAACTTAGCCCCCGATACCCGTGTTCGAATCCCGGGCGGCTCAATTTTTTTGGTTTAATTTTATAATTTATTAAGCGGTCTAAAGGTAAAAAAGAATAAATAAATAAAACTTGGCACACATCTTATACTAGCGCAGCGGTTAAGTCTCTGAACTCTGCAGCCCGAGACCTGAGCTCAAACCCGAGGCACTACAGCAGACGCGTGCTTTGCCGAATGCAATTACACTCAGCAAAGAAGGCTTTGCACTCGGCAAAGCCTTTGCCTAGTGCTGCACTCGGCAAAGAGCTGTCGGCATATCCCTTCACGGCAAAGGCTTCTTTGCCGAGTGCCGCATGTTGGGCACTCGGCAAAGGATTTCCCGAGTGCCACGACGGCACTCGGCAAAGAAAAGCCGCCGTGATGGCCAGGTCACACTGACGGCCCCTTTGCCGAGTGCCACGCGTCGGCACTCGGCAAAGAAATGTGTTTTTTATTTTTTAAAAAAAATGCTTTGCCGAGTGCCTGAATCTGGCACTCGGTAAAGCTTGTTTTCTTTTTTTTTTGGATTTTCTTTGCCGAGTGCTGTAGGTTGGCACTTGGCCAAGCTGGGAAGCTTAGTGTCCCAGATTCCTAGCTTTGCCGAGTGTCATGGTCATGACACTCGGCAAAGAAGTGAAAAAAATTCAATTTTTTTTTGGTTTTTAGTCTTCCATCGTTGCAAACAAGATATACATCATATATATATATATAACACAACTATATATCACACAAATATATACAAATGTATATCACAATCCACCACAAACACAAACATAGCATACAAGTATCACAATCTCGACTCCCAAGTCCAAAGTCCAAACACACAAGCATAGTTCACAAAGTTCACATGTGCATTATATCACAACAGCTGCCATTTGAAGCTCACGGCGATGGTCCGGGTTGGGATGGCCCAAAGTGCGATCCCGGCGACCCTCCGAGGTGGTTCGACGCCGCCCCCTGATTGATGCTACACAAAATAGAAGAGATTGCACGTGAGCGACAAGAGAATAGATAAATATGCAAGATAAATATCCGCCACTACCACCACCACCACCACCACATCACCGCCATCACCAAACACTTCACCACCAACACTTCACCACCACCACCACCACACCACCATCACCACATCACCATCATGACCACCACCACCACCACCACCACACCACCACCACCACCATGAGCACCACAACACCGTGACCACCACCACCAACACCACACCACCACCACCACCTGACCACCACACCACCACCACCACCACCACTAGGTTTCTCTAAGTTTTAGCATAGAAAGTAAAACTTTGTACTTATACTCACCGGGGTAGAATCAGGACGTTGTGGAGGTGGATCTAGAGCAAGCAGCATCTGTGGGATCGCCCAACCTTATTGCTGGCCAATTTGCTGCATGAACTTGATCATCTCGGCCATCTGCCGCTGATCTTGCTCCCGCTGGGCCTCCAAAGCCTGTAGCCTTTACCGCTCGACCTCCTGCTCGGCCTGCAGTTCCTGCACCTAGGCCTACAGCATTTGACCCCAATGTTTCAATAATGCATAGGTAAGGTATGTAAAAGTCAAAGAACAACGAATGAAACAGGAATGCTTACCTGGAGTGCCGACACCGCGGTCGGCCGTTGGCGTATGGGCACACTTGAGCTCTTGCTCGATGCTCGGAGCTGGTGGAGAGGAGGAGTAGAGGTCGTGTCGAGGACGCCGTCGCCAATCCAGAACCGCCCATGCTTCTTGCCTTGCTCTACCCTCATCACAAGCTGAGGATCAAGGTGCTCCTCGGTTCTCGGATCGTAGCCTGGCCCATGGATTGACCTTGCCACCTCCGTGTACGAAGAGAGGTGGGTGTGGACGCTGGAGTTGGTGTACGCCTAAACCGGGGCATCTAGGTCGTACTCGATGTCAGTCGTTGCCTTGCCCATGTGAGCCAGAGCATATGCCTTGAGTTGACCAACTGGCTGGCCACCGTGTGCATTCGACTACAAGAAAGACAACAACATGTGGTTAGAAATGATGCAGAATTGAGCGTGGCTAGATTAGAGCAATGGCAGAGACTAACATATGCCTTTGCATATTTGCTAAGGCTATGGCTGCCCTGATGGTGAGGTACACCTGGCATCTACAAATGCCTGTCACAGGCCTCCTTGTGCTTCTTCTGCCAGTCCCCGTCCAACCAGGTGTCCACAATATATTCCCAACAATCGGGGTGGGTGGCGCACCAGCTTGGAATCGCCTACAGGACATCAAGTCGACGACATATCAGAAGATCAAATTAGGCATACTTAATCTCAAAAGAAATGAATATTCATGTTTTATATTTACCTGTATGTACTGCTCCCTTATCAGCGTCATCCATCTTGCCTCCTCTTTGTTGACACGCCTGAGTAGGAACTTGGCGTTGTAGTCTATGTGGGCCTGGATGCGGGACTCGTAGTGCAAGTCCATGACACGCCTTTTATAGGAAGCGTAAGCCACCTGATACGCACTTTCCTCCTGTCCCTCCTGGATTTTGAAGAAGTCCCGCATAAAGACACGAGGTATCCATTATTTTATTTCAAGAATGTCCAATGAATGCAAGGAATTGAGGAATGTAGTGCAAGAAAGACTTACCCACAACTCCCTAATCACCCGATCTGCCTTGTTTCTACAGCGGATGCCATTATGATCTGGAGCATCCTGCATGAGGGCATAGTGGTCGAACGTCCAGGCCGGCTCCCAATCCTAATCTCCTTTCCTAACTAGGCCAAGGAAGTGTTCCTTGCATAGAAGTCTCCGGATGACATTCACATTGCGTGCCGGGGCCGCCTAGTCCACAAGCACCCAGTTCCTACACAAGTGGTCCACAATAGTTATTAGTTGTTATTATGATTTTTCAACATATCAAATGAAGAACATATGAAGTTACTTACTTATCACCCTCGGGTGCAATCAGTGGGCGCCTCTCAACAGGTATCGATCGCTTCGGGAGCTTTGCGGGACCTCGCTGGTAGGGCTTCGACGTACCAGAGGAAGTGGAACCCCCTACCGTCGCCGCCTCCTCGTCCTCCGTCGCTAGAACTGCCTCCTCATCCTCCGTCCGTGGACCCCCATCCCCGTCCACCGTGTGCTAAAGGTCGTCGTCGTGCACAGGGTTGCATGAGGAGCTGCGCCCGTGGTCAGTCAATGGCTCCCGCCTGGGCCTGCCTCTTGGCCTCCTCGGCCTCTCTGACGCCTCCGCCTCCTCAGCTGCTGCCATGTCCCTCCGGTTGGCGTAAACCAAGGGGTAGCTCCTCCTAGTGGGCCCCATCACCTGCAATTAAAAAGAGTAAACCAGTAAGTACAGATAAACGAGACGTACTTAGTAAGAGATGAAAAATAAAGAAAATGTAATTACAAAATAACATAGTATTACATGTATTTCTAATATTCTTCATGATCGGGATTATCTGGACGATAGGTATCGTCATCACTATCAAGATTGTCCAAATCCTCAACAGCCTCATCCTCATCGTTGTCATTGCCTAGTCGTAGTCCGTCAAGCATTTCCAAGTCCTTCGGATCATGCACCTCATTTGCAGCGTCCTCGTCAACAACCCATTCCTCATCTGCTTCCATTTCGATCTCTCCAGTTAAGTCTATCTCAAGCATCCCTAGTAGCCCCTCTTCTTGTTGATAGAACTCTCCATCATGCGTGTTTGGGTTCAAGTTGTAATCATCAGGGTTTGGGCAAGGTAATCTACCGTGTGGTGATACCTTGTGCACAATATACCAACCCTGAAGACGTGGGTCGGTTTTGCAAGCATATGGACAATAATAAACTTGTGTGGCTTATTGAGCCACAATATAGACATCTTCTCCTGGATAGAAGAAATCCTGTCGAGTTTTGACTATCCCAAGTTGATGGGACTTTCTGGATACTACAGGATCAAACCACTAGCATTTGAATATGACAGGATTAAGTGCTTTGGAACCATGGTAGTCAAGCTCGTATATTTCTTCAACTGTCCCATAATACTCCTCCTGATCAGTGCCCAGCGTAAATACTCTGGTATTCGTGGTCCTTGGATTGGGACGACTCTGCTCGTACCTTGTTGTGTGGAAGCGATATCCATTCACGTCATAAGCGTTAAATGACAAGACCTTATAGTCAAAGCCATTGGCCACCTATTGTAATTCAACACTTATAGACACATCTCTTTGGCACTGCAAGTTCAAGCAGGAGAGAAATGAAATCAGGCAACTTGGAACGTCAAACTTAGTAAGAGCTAAGTTGGCCGGTACCTTTTTTGGAACCATGTAATGAAATCAGGCAAACCATGTTGAAGAAGGGTCTCTCGTTCATGGTCAGAAGGTGGCCTTGAATGGTGCCAGGATTCATCAAAAAATTCTCTGCACCAACAAGGAACAATGTTGTTGGATGTACAAAAGTTACGGAGTATGTAACAAGTTCATTGAGAACTTACCGTAGATACGTTTCCACTTCGTCAAGGTTGGTCAACACGTAGAGCATGATCTTGAGCCACTCTTCATAGCTCAAGGTCTTTGTGGTCGCTCCACTTGCTCTCCCGCGTGGCCCTTTGAAAAGGCTAAGGGTCAATTCATTTTCATCCTCGTTGTACCGAGCGGGTGGATTATGCATGCTAGGAAGGTTCACATTATAGTATGTTGTTGTGAAGTTTGACACCTCCTCATGAATGAATGCCTCAGCAATGGAAGCCTCAATCCTGCCTTTGTTTCCACATTTCTTGCGAATAGTCTTTAGACATCTCTCGATTGGATAGCAGCAATGGTTCTGCACGGGCCCCCCCATTCGTGCCTCGGACGGGAGGTGCAAAATCAAATGCTGCATCGACAAGAAAAAGCTAGGTGGAAAGATCTTCTCCAACTTATAGAGCAACAGAGGTGCCGCTTTTTCCAACTCCTCAACCACTTTCACAGATACCTCCTTGGCACAAAGCTGGCGGAAGAAAAAGCTCAACTCTGCCAGCACCTTCCAGACATTCTCAGGGACGTAGCCTCGAACCATTGATGGTAGAAGCCGCTCAATCCATATGTGGTAGTCATGACTCTTCATCCCTAAGACTCGGCCAGTCTCTGGGTTCGCTCCCCTCCTCAGATTCGCTGCATACCCATCCGGGAACTTTAACGTCTGCATCCATTGTATCACTTCCATCCTGTGCTTCTTTTCTAAGACATAATCGGCCTTAGGCCTTTTCCATGGCTTGCCGTCTCTTGGAGGCAGCATCTCTAGCTTTGGTCTATCGCATAGCGTTGCCAGGTCCACTCTGGCCTTAGGGTTGTCCTTTGTCTTGTCAGGAATGTCCATGAGTGTTGCCCAAAGTGCTTCGACGACATTCTTCTTAGTGTGCATTACATCTATATTATGTGGAAGGAGAAGGTCATCAAAATAGGGAAGCCTCTCCAAGCCAGACTTATGAGTCCACATATGTTCGACACCATATCCCACAAAGCAATCTTTCTTTGGATTATCTTTCTTCCGACTATCTTTCTATGGATTGACCACGAGAGCATCTATCTGAGCATGAACCTAGGCACCAGTCATCTTTTGAGGTTTAGGGTCAGTCACCTTGACACCTTTCGTGAAGTTCTTGGTGTCTTGTCTGAATGCATGGTTAAGAGGGAGGAACTGTCGATGCTTGTCGAACGACGAAAACTTGCCACCCTTCTTCAACCAAATGAACTCTAGTGTTGTCTTGCATACCGGGCATGGGAACTTCCCGTGGACACACTAGGCGCTGAATATCCCATACGCCAGGAAGTCATGCATGGAGTACTGGTACCAAACATACATTTTAAAGTTTTTCTTTGTAGCTCGGTCGTAAGTCCATACCCCTTCATTCCAAGCACTGATCAATTCATCATAAACAGGCTCCATGTACACACCCATTTTGTTTCCCGGGTGTCCAGGAATTACCAACATCAAGAATATGTTTTGCCGTTGAAGGAGGACACCGAGGGGAGATTGAGGGGGATAGCGAACACGGGCCAACAAGTGTATGGGGCCGACATCATTCCATAAGGATTGAACCCATCTGTTGCCAGTGCAACACGTACATTATGGGCCCCAAGATCTTTGTCACGATGCCTGTGATTAAAGTTTTTCCATGCTTCACCATCAGCTAGATGTACCATCTTGTCAGGATTGTATCGAATGACATTCTTGTGCCATGTCATCTGTTTTGCAGACTCCTCGGTCATGAATAGCTGTTGGAGCCTCGGTATGATCGGAAGGTGCCGTAGGACTTTCATGGGGATCTCAAGCTGCTCCTTCTGGCCATCACCTTTGTCTACCTCCACATACCTAGAGGATTTACACTTTGGACAGTACTTTGCATCCTTGTGATCTTTCCTAAATAGGACGCACCCCTTCGGACAACAATGTATCTGCTCATACGGCATCTTAAGTGCACGAAGGAGTCTCTGTGACTAATAGAAGCTGCTCGGCAGAATATGACCCTCCGGAAGCAGCCCACCAATAACTACCAACATACCATCGAAGCAGGCTTGACTCATGTTGTACTAGGACTTCAACCCCATTAGGCATCCAATGGCATCCAGTTGACAAACCATTGCCTTCTCGTGTAGGAGCTTCTGTGCCGAAGACAACATTTGGTAGAACGCCTTTTCGGTTGGCTCTGGCTCCTCCTCCTCATCCTCCTTCTCCTCCTCCTCTGTAGGTCTTTCAGCGAACGTTGCTTCGTGAAAGTCACCTAACCATCCTGCTACCCTGCCATCAGCATCAAACGCCTCCAAGCGTGGTCTCACCACCTCCTCTCTAGTACAATGGGCTTCACCATGGAACACCCACCGGGTATAGTTTGGCGTAAATCCATACTTGCAAAGATGTTCCCCCATGATCTTCCTTGTTTTTCTTTTCCTGTTTCCGCATTCGCTACAGGGACAAAATGTGTCTCTCGCTCCATTAGCTGCCTTGCCAAATGCTTGGTTCAAGAAACCCTCGGTCTTGTCCATCCATTCAGGGGTGATTTCAGCCTGACTTGGGCGGCCCGTGTACATCCACTCACGGTTATCCATCCTCTAGCATATACATGAGCGAGTAATATAACCACCAATTGCATCTGAACAACGTGCCTACTGTCTAATGGGTGAGGATAGGTCCTAATCCCACCCGCGAATGCATAGATGAGGTTAGTTTACATGCTCTACTCCGATCCGAGATAGAATTTCGGCAGCACCTCCCCGCTGTTCTCCCGATACACGTCCTGGAAGGGAGAGTGTGTATCCAGAGAAGAACAGGGAGGTGGTGCCGAAACTCTGTCTCGGATAGAAGCCGAACATGAAAACTACCCCATCTATGCATCCGTGGGCTGTCCAAAAAAGTGGACAATCTGAAACAGATACGGTCTTAGATATGCGAAGATCCGCATACCTCCAACTATATATGTTTCGAACAGTAGATGCCTAACTAGGTTATACCGATCTACGACAACGATAAGGAAGAGAGGTTATTCATACCTAGTGTGGCAGTGGAGTCAGGCTAGCGGGGCAGTGGCGAAGCGACGCCGTGCAGGCAGGACCGCAGCGCCGACGAAGACGATCAAGGTCGCCTACGTACTTTGGGTCCCCTTCGATGGGTCCTGCTCTGCAAAAGAAGAATTATAATACTATAAGTTAAAAATTTCGGCAGAACCTCCCCTATACGGGGAGGTTTCCAAAACCTGCAAGAAAAAAGCCGGCACGATGGTTGATAGCATATATACGGCACGAAGGCCCACACATCCACATATGGCACGAAGGCCCACACATCCACATATGGCACGAAGGCCGTCAATGACATACAAGGCACGAAGGCCGACAACCGGGGGGCTTTATACCTTGGGTGGCGGTGGAGTCGGGCGACGCGGTGCCGGGGTCACCTTCGTCTCCAGCGAGGGGCGGGGACGACGGCGGGAACAAACGGCGAGGGGCGTGGCCGGTGGCCGAGGCTCCTCCTCCTCCCTTCTCCTTCCTCCTCCCTTCTCCTTCTCCCCCCTTCTCCTTCTTCCTTCTCCCTTCTCCTCTCCTCCACCTCCCTTCTCTCCTCTGCTCCCCTGCTCCTCCTCTCCTCCACTCTGATGGGTCAGGGGCGAGGGGCAGCCGGGCAGGGCACCACCGGCGGCGGAGCGGGGCTGGGGTGGGGCCGGCTATGGTGGCCGAGCGACGCCAAGTTGAGGCCGGGGCGGGGCCGGCTGCGGCGGCCGAGCGGCGCCGGGGCGGGGCCGGCTGGCTATGGCGTCGGAGCGGGGCCGGGGCTGCGGCCGCGGTCTGATGGCGGAGCGGGGCCGGGGCAGGGACGGTTGACTGCGGCGGCGGAGCGGGGCTGGGTCGGGGCCGGGGCTGCGGCGGCGGTCCGATGGCGGAGCGGGGCCGGGGCAGGGACGGTTGGCTGCGGTGGCGGAGCGGGGCCGGGGCAGTGTTGGTGATCACTCACATGTGGAGATGTCTGGGTTTTAGGCATCGTACATCATAACTTGCTCGGAAACTTCTAAATTTTTTACCACAACCTCTACATGCGATGACACGACATCTCGACAAGTTTTGTGGTTTTCGGACTTCGTTTGCATTTTGTATAATTAAAAAACACTTTTTTAACAAGTTGGTGGTCATGTTTCGTGAAACATATGTTCGAAATTTCACGAATGTCCCTGCACATGGCCTCAAAATACACTCAAAAACATGAATACCATTTTTTGAAACGCTAAATTCTAATATTTCATGCACCTGCAGTTCAAATTTACTTTTCGAGAAAAATTCAAGTAAACATAAAAAATTAAAAAATATACCAAAAAGTCATAGAAAAGTTCCAAATTGGAACATGTGCTTTTAGGTACTGTATAAATGCCACAGAAAAAATTTGAAAACAAAAATAAAAAAAATAAAAATACTTTGCAGAGTGTCGCAATTGGAACTCGGCAAAGGAACCTCTTTGCCGAGTGCCAGGCTTGCAGCACTCGGCAAAGACAGCACGTTTGCCGAGTGCTAACGGCCAGCACTCGGCAAAGGATGACGGAGGGGCCACCGGCGTCGTATGAGGTATTTTGCCGAGGGTTGTTCTTTGCCGAGTGCCTTACACTCGGCAAAGATGACGTTTACCGAGTGTCACTCTTTGCCGAGTGTTTGACACTCGGCAAAGACGGCCTTTGCCGAGTGCCTGGCTTTGCCGAGTGCGGCACTTGGCAAACTGTCTCTTTGCCGAGTGTCCGTGTTTCGACACTCGGCGAAGCTCCGAGCACTCAGCAAGGAGCGTGTCTCCCGTAGTGAGGGCTGGCACATTTTTTTTCATTTTTATATATCACTGTCGGTTTTCCAAAATAAACGGACAGTGATAACTAGGATCACTGTCGATTTCTTCTCATCACTGCCGATTTTTTGAAACCGACAGTGATGTTTATATATATTAAAAAAATTCTTTTATATACTGAATAAATAGAAGTGTATTCCTATGTCGAAATGGCTTGAAATTTTTTTGGCAAGCTTGTACACCCAAATTAAGATCTCACAAAGGATCATAGCTTTTTCTAATCATTTTTTTATTTATTATATTTTTTGTGTGCTGAATGAGGACAAAAGAGGGTGAATTTCATCTTGGACCCTATAGATTTTTTTCATTCACCTCTACAAAATTCTTATCCCTAGGGCACATTAGAGCCTATGTAAAAGTTTGGCACCATTCCTGGATCTTTTCGTGGTAGACTCAGTTCAACTTATAATTAATCGGTGTCGTCACGCGGAAATTCAATTAAACATCAGAAAGTAGCAAACCATCTCCGAAAAATCCCAAACTAGGTGTTTCCTTCGCACGTGGCACGTGCAAGCCTAAAAAAAGTTTGAGACCAATACGACACCGAAATGCGTATGAACCACAGAAACCTTGATAACTATATGTGTATAGTCATGGTTCGATGAAAAGGCAAATGTACCTCTGTGAAGCATGTATACTCTGCCTATGTCGAAATGACTTGAAATTTTTTGGCAAGCATGTACACCCAAATTAAGATCCCCACACAGGATCTTAGGTTTTTCTGATCATTTTTTTATTTATTATATTTTTCTATGTGCTGAATGAGACAAAAGAGGGTGAATTTCATCTTGGTCCCTATAGATTTTTTCATCCACCTCCACAAAATTCTTATTCCTAGGGCACATTAGAGCCTGTGTAAAAGTTTGGCACCATTCTGGATCTTTTCGTGGGTAGACTCAGTTCAACCTATAATTAATCTGTGTCGTTGCGTGGAAATTCAATTAAACCTCAGAAAGTAGCAAACCATCTCCTGAAAAATCCCAAACTTGGTGTTTCCTTCACACGTGGCACGTGCAAGCCTGAGAATAATTTTGAGACCAATACGACTACTGGAATGCGTATGAATCACAGAAACCTTAATAACCTATGTGTATAGTCATGGTTCGATGAAAAGGCAAATGTACCTCTGTGAAGCATGTATACTCCGCCTATGTCAAAATGGCTTGAAATTTTTTTGGCAAGCATGTACACCCAAATTAAGATCCCACACAGGATCTTAGGTTTTTCTGATCATTTTTTATTTATTATATGTTTCTGTGTGCTGAATCAGACAAAAGAGGGTGAATTTTATCTTGGTCCCTATAGATTTTTGCATCCACCTCCACAAAATTCTTATTCCTAGGCCACATTAGAGCCTGTGTAATAGTTTGGCACCATTCCGAATCTTTTCATGGGTAGACTCAGTTCAACCTATAATTAATAGGTGTCGTCGCGCAGAAATTCAATTAAACCTCAGAAAGTAGCAAACCATCTCCGGAAAATCCCAAACTTGGTGTTTCCTTCACACGTGGCACATGCAAGCCTGAGAATAATTTTGAGACCAATACGACATCGGAATGTATATTTCTAGTCGCCCAACAAATGTTACACGAATTACATGCATGACAATAATTAAACACACAAAGCCATACATATTAAAATTAGAACCCAATTAAACTACGACCTTGAAAACCTAGCTAAATAAACATTAATTACTATTGGAATCACTGCTGGGATCGATCGAGCCACGCACACTAACATGCCTCTATAGCCATATATGGTAATTGATGTCACGGATTATGTATCCGCTTGTATCGATGAAGTCGGCGAGAAATGCATCTCAAGCCTAACGAGAGTTTCGGCTATGTCCCGCTGCAGCTGCTCTAGCGTGGACACATCAATGACCTTTTTTGAGATTGTGTTGAAGAACGAGCAAAGCTTTATGATTGGGGCACGGACCTTTGGGGTGAGGATACCACATAGGGCAATAGGGGGCACCTGAGTCATAATGACATGACAGTTATGGGCCTTCATAGGGCCATAGTTGAACTTGAGTTCTCTCATGTTCACTAGCCTCTTCGGGTTCGCACAGTAGCCTGTCGGGACTTTGAGTTCATTGAAGAAAGAAATAAGCGGACGCTTTTCTTCCTTCTTCAATGTCCATGATGCAACCGGAAGTTCGAACTGGCCATTCTCTAGCTCCACGGGATGCAGCTCCTTCCTGATTCCCAAGTGTTGCATGTCTAGGCGTGTGGCTAGTGAATCCTTCGATGTCCCTCCGGTGTCCATCAATGTGTTAAGAGTGTTAGCGCACACATTTTTAGTGATGTGCATGGGATCAAGACAGTGTCGTACACTCAGAAATGGCCAGTAAGGTAGTTTCCAGAAAACCAATTTTTTCTTCCAAACGCTCCCATCAGGCGCTGCTACTGCATTGTCCCCTTCCCAAGGACAACCTCCAGTTTGTTGAGTTCTCGAAGTATCGCAGGCCCGACTCGATATTTTGGAGCTAAGTGTTTCTCAATAGTGCCATTGAAATCTTTTTTGTTCCTGCGGTAAGGGTGATCCTTAGGTAGGAACCTATGGTGTCCCATATAAACTACCTTTGAGTTATTTGACAGGTTTACCGCATCGGTGTCGTCCGAGCACTCGACACATCTAGTATAGCCTTTTGTCTTCTCTCCAGACAACGAACCTCGACCTGGCAGGTCAGTGATTGTAGCGATAAGTACTCTCTTGATCATGACATGTTCCTTTTTGTACTCGTCCCAAACATCCGGCACACCCTTTTCAAACATCTTCACTAGTTCATCGATCACTGGTTCCAGAAACACATCAATGTCATTCCCAGGTTGTCTTGGCCTTTGGATCAGTAGTGCCATCTGGATGTACGACCGCTTCATAGACCCAAGGTGGAAGGTTGTATATACAGAGTGTCACTGGTAGGTGCTATGATTGCTTCTAACCTGGTCGAAAGGATTCATCCCATCTGTGCTCAATGCAAACCAAAGGTGCCTTACCTCTCCACCGATGTCCTTATAGAACATAGTATTGACAGTCCTCCAGTCATGCCCATCAGCGAGGTGCCTCATCATTGTATCTTTCTTACACTCTTCACCATGCCAACGCAATAGCTTGGCTGACTTTGCACATGCAAACAGCCTATGCACCCGGAGAGCTATAGGGAAATACCAAACGACCTTTACGGGACCTCCTCTGGTCTTGGTACCCTCATCTGACGGCTCTTCCTTGTACCATGGAGCTTCACACTTGGGGCACTTGTCCAAGTCTTTGTATTTTTCTCCATGGTACAAGTATGCAATCATTGGAACACGTGTGGATGTTTTCAACCTCGAGGCCGATGGGGCAGATCATTTGCTTGGCCAAGTATGTCTTGTCTGGCAACTCATTTTTTTCTGGGAGCACTTTCCTTATTATACCTAACAACTGTTCGAAGCCTTTATCGTTCAATCCGTTTATCGATTTGAACTCTAACAGCATGATGTCGGCTTCCAGTTTACTCATTGGACAATTCCTATACAATGGTGTTTTGCCATCTTGTCTAATTTTCTCTAGCTTTCTCGGCTATCTTTCACTAAGACATCCGGTCTCTACATTACGTAGCAGCTGAGAAATGCCGTCGTTATCCTCGGTGTCGTCAGCTAGCGTATTCCTAAACACATTATTAACTGTGGCCATAGGTTCCGTGTTGACACCGGGTTCCTCGTCAGCATCGTGGATGGCTACGTCAGGCATGTCCACATCATCATCGTTTCCCTGCAGAACATTCACATCAACCTCACCATGCATAGTCCATATCGTATAGTTTGGCATGAACCCCCTGGTAATCAAGTGCGATCGTATAGACTCAATTTGACGAAAGTTCCTATGATTCTTGCAATCTTTGCATAGGAAGAAGACAGGGTTCCCATTCCTAGCATGGGCTTTGGCATCGGTGATAAACTGGCTGACGCCATGCATGTACCGCTTGTCCGGTCGGGACAGATGCATCCACTCTCGATCCATCTCTGCACAAAAAAAATACTGAGACAATAATTATAAAGAATTAATAAGAAATCAAGCTTCATGAACAACAATTGTAGCTCGAAAGTACCATTTTTGGAAAACATTATTCTACACTAATTATTGAAAAATTAAAATTGGTAGCCTCGACCCTGTAAATTGAAAATCGTAGTAAAAAACAATTATTGCACAATATTGAAGAACAACTATTCTACTCTACTTCTAAGAACTAATTATAGCATCACATACTAACAATGATGATCTTGACCACCATGGAATAATTAATTAGCTAGGAATTTAAATATGTTCATAGACACCAACCTTTTGGATAATGGATTCACCACAATTTGAGCCTTGCACAAATGTCCAATTGGAAAAATGCTCTCTAGAATGGAGAAAGAACTAGAACGAGAATCAAGCAATGTAGTCATCAAAACGAAGCTAATTAAGCAACAAAATCAAAGGAGCGGATGTTGGTTACTAACCATAAAGCAAAAAGATCAAGCCATTCTTCAAAATCCAAGCACTAGCTTCATGGTGAAGAGCAGCCGCAACAATGGAGGGAAGGGTCCAAACACGCGCCTCTGTTCTAGGGATGGAAGAGAGGAGAAAGGAGAGGACGACTGCTAGCCTTTTTGTGTTGTAGGCTTATCACCGTCGGTTCTTGGCTAGAACCGACAGTGATAGTGCCCAATCACTGTCGGCTTCTTGGCTTAAACCGGTAGTGATGAGTGCCCGCCAAAACACTGTCGGTTCAAGCAAAAAACCGGTAGTGATGTGGATCTTCACTGCCGATTTTAGCCCAGCATCAATCATTTTTTTATTTTCAAGTTCATAACCAGCAGTGAAGGTACATCACTGCCGGTTCTCACAAATCCGACAGTGATGAGGCCGTCAGTGATGTGCGAATCTGGCGTAGTGTAACGTAAAATGGTTCGACTAGATAAATCACAGCCTGCAAGGAAATTGCTACTTTAAGATGATGGGCTCAGCGAATAAGACAAAGGTAAAATATAAATGAAACACCTGCTGCATACTTGCATGCTGGCTAAAAGAAGATGATGCACTAATCTTCATTATGTCTTGTACCCATTAACTCTCATAGGAGTCAATGTGCCTAAAGAACAACACAGTCAAGATCATTACCATGATTTTGTTGCCGACTTTGGTCAAAATTGAGGCATTCTTACCTGAAAAACCATAAAAGAAAAGAAAATTCAATAACTCTTTCGCTGAGCATACATGTTCAGGAGACACTGAAGGAGACGTATGACAGAATTACCTCAGTTAACAATTTAGTGGGCATACATCTGGATGAAACTCACATTTTGGTTGGCGGCATTGACGCTTATGAAACTCACAGCTTGGTTGGCGGCATTGACGCTGAAGATGAGAAGGACAAATGGAGGCATAGACTGTGATATCATGGGGCTGGCAGCAGGCACAAACTCTGTAGATATTCCCTTGTTGGCAAATCGTCGAGCATCTTTGGAGCAATACCGCAATCACGAAATCATGGCAACTCGTCGAGCATCTTTGGAATCACGAAATCATGAAACCTGACAAATTGTAAACATCAACCTTAGGGATATTAACCTTTGGGATAGGAGAAAGTAGGAGACGACCACTTGCCTGGGCACTTGTCTGAGCGGAGGCCGGAGGGTGATGGCCGAGATGAGAGCGCGATGATTTTAAAGGCAGTGGCGGCAGATAGATGAAGCAGGCGGTAGATGAAGCAGTTTCTTGAGCATCCAGCGACTGGATCGAAAAAATGCAATGGAGCAGTTTCTTCAGCCTCTTCAGCATCCAACGATTGGATCGGATAAACGCCGGCATGATGAGATTGGATTGCATAAATGGAGCAGTACGTTGCAGGAGCATTAGTGAAGGGATTGTGGGTGAGGGGAGTGGAAGGGATTAGATGGAAGCAGAAAGCAGAAGAGGGAGAGGCACGGGAGTTCCAGCGTGCGTTCGAGGGAGGACCAGGAGAGTGTGTATTCGTGTGGGGGAGGACGACGCGAGTGCCTGCGAGGAGAGAAAGGCTGACCGATGGTTGTCTGCTGGTGTGGGCCAACGCTGACGTGGCTCGCTGAGAACGTAGGAAAATATGTTAATGTGGTTCTTCTATTTAGGTACAGGAGATATACACATGATTACTACTAAGGACAATCTCAGCTGGGTTTTCACAAGGGTTTCATTCTCATTTAAAATTATGACACATCAGCAAATTTGCGTAGTTGGCATGCATGGTATTTATAAGGAAAGAGAGAAACAGAGATTCGTTAGGATGAAACCCATCCATCACTTTTACTAACACAATATAAAATGTAGTGAAACCTCCACATTTACGTGAAACCTCCACAATTGCAAGGCTATATATTTTATATGCTACATTTGATCATACCACCATATCACAATTAAGTGATGTGACTAGCATACTATCATGAAATTGTGTAATGATATGGACTGTTGCATTCACTTGTAAAGTTGATGTGGCATTCTTGGTAACTATGCATTGAAACTTTGTATTGAGACTGACATAATAGCTACAATATTTGTTAAAATAATGATCGACAACCAACTAACTATTAATTAAGATTTATTAAAAATCTAGGGTACATCCGTACATGTTACACCATTGAATGACTTCGTTATCAAGAGCCTATTAGGGTAGTCTCAGCTCAGAAACTAAGATGATTTCTATGGGTATACATTACAACATCAATTAAGTAAAATGGTGATGTGTCACTTATACCAGAAAAACTATTGCTACGTGAGGAAGAAATATCAAAGTTGATTATACGAGAGAGAAAACGTGTGATTGAATAGAAACTATCTTGAAGGAACTATCCATTGGGAATACTATGATTTATTTATGTCTGTACGACTTAGCAAGTATGGAAACTATCTAATAATTCTAGGATAGGACTGTCCAAACAAAGCATGTATTTCCAAACATAAAGATTGAACACCACACTTAAGATAGTGAGCATAACGATGCCTTTGTGTATCTGGTCGGCCGTGGACCAGATCACATGCTTTGCCAGATCAGTCTCACAAAATTCTATGGGTTGAACGCGGAAGAATGGAAAGTTTGAATGGACTAAGCCATTTGTAATCAGATTGCAAAACTTCTTTTGGTACTTACAGTAGGAGCAGGGTTGGATGCAACGGTGGGGCGGGGGGGGGGGGGGGGGGGGGGGGGGCTCGAGCCCCTCTACCCATACCGGACCAGTGGAATCCCCTGGAGCCCCCATAAATTTTTTGGCAAAGTTCTATAGTGTAGGTGGGGCTGAGACTTAAGATCGAGCAGCAGTCAGAGGTATGTGTTGTTCAACCCCCTAAAATTTTTCCTAGATCCGCCGCTGAGTAGGAGGACACCCACACAAAAAAAATCAGGGCACTTTGCTTTGCTACATCTATCATGGTCACTATATGTGGTTAACACTGAAAACAGAACATATATCTTTTAGACAGGTGAACACAAAGACATCATTGGTAAAGAGAGGTCATGGAGATCCACCATGAGCACAACAGTGAAAACATGACTCCTGCCTAAACTTTCATATAATGCTAGTCACCTTCATCGAATCATGGGCACACAGCACACCGGCCAACAACCCATTGTCGATAAAGCATTTGAAGTCAGCACTAAGCAGGTAGAAAGGAAGTCCACTACAAAATGTTCTAATACCGAACTCAGTTGAAGCTTATAATTCCACAGGTAAACTCTTTTTACCCTACCAACCACAACACAACTCACAAATTGTTGCCTATATAAGCGTAGCCACCCCATGCACCAATGCAAAACCAAGCGATCTGCCAACATGGCACTAAAAAGAGCTTCCACGCATGCAGAAGCACTCATCAAGATGACATGCATGGTGGCACTCGTCGCCATCGCGCTGCTCACGCCATGCTGCGTGGCATCCTCGAGGTCACTGCTGCTGGTGTCCTCCTCATTCGCCGATGCACTGGAAGGCAGCCAGCTGGCCGGTGCCCCGGCGCCGGCGGCAGTGCTAGAGCCGCAGCCGCCGGCTGCGGATGCCGCAGCCCCGCCGGTGGGATCTCCGGAGTCCGACCCTGTCGTCGCCGCGCCGCCACCGTTGATGGGTCCCCACGGCCAGCACATGAAGAGCAAGCATAAGGGCAAGGACCACGAGAAGGCAGCGCCACCGAAGTCCAAGCACCACCACCCGAAGGCGCCGCCCAAGCACCACGGGCACCACGCGCCTCCAGAGCCTGAGCCGGAGCCCGAACCGGAACCAGCCGTTTCGCCACCCGCGCCGCCGCCGGAGCCGTACACAAAAGGTGCGCCGGCGGCCGACAGCCCCCACGGCCAGCAGAACCCGCCGTGGCCATTCCCGTGGCCGCGCCCGCCGGGCACTGGCCGCCGCTGCCGCCGTTCCCGCTCCACCCGCCGCCGCTGCCTGCATGGCCGCACTCGCAGCCGCACCCATGGAACAACCCATGGCCGCCCCTGCCTCCGTTCCACCCGCCGCCATTCCCGGTGTGGCCGCACCCCGGCCCGGGCGGCAAGTGGCCGCCGCTGCCTCCATTCCCGTTCCACCCACCGCCGGTGCCCGCGTGGCCGCACCCAGGGGGCAACTGGCCGCCGCTGCCGCCGTTTCCGTTCCACCCGCCGCCCATGCCAGCGTGGCCGTGGCCTCAAAATGCAGGAAACCCGTGGACGCCACCGTCCGCGTCCTTGCACGGCAGCGATGGCGTCCCTGCCACGACGGTGCAGCAGGACCCCAAGAACTGAGTCATCACTGACGCATGCGCGCGTGCTCTTTTGCCCGGATAACACGAGAGGAATTTTATATTACTATAGTCAATTTGTTTTCGCTAAGACCGTCTCCAACAGCGCACGCAAAAAGCGACCCAAACGCAAAATGCATCGTGCACAGTGTTTTTACGTCCCAAAATCACGATCCAACGGAGGGCGCATTCAAGCCAGCCATTTTGCGTAGCAGCGGTGTCGGAAGGCAAAAAAGCGTCGTCGTTCTCGACGACGCAAAACAGAGAGAGAGGGATTAGCGACCGACGCTAGGCCCGGCATAGGGGCAGGGCCGATGGAGGTCGGTGGAGGTGCGACTACCGTCGTGGAGTCCGGATCCGCCCGGCCACCATCTGAGGGAGCAGGGGTAGGCGGCATCGGGTAGGGGAGGGGTTGCGGTCGCCGATGGAGGTCGGTGGGAGTAGGGACAGGCGGCGTCGGGCAGGGGAGTGATGATCCCACCGGCGAGGTCCGCCGGCGGTGGAGCAGCGCCGCCGGCAAGGGCCGCTCGCCACCCGCGGAGAAGAGCGTGCCACCAGAGCTCGCCCGCACGGTGGCGGCGGGTCCAGATCTCGCCGGGCATAGCGACGCCAGGGCCGGAGCTTGGAGCAGCTCGCGGACGACGACGGCGAGGCGGGACCGCAACGCCGGTGGGCCTGTGGACGGGGGCGCTCGGCCAGGCGGCACCGCGGACGGGGGCGCTCTGCCAGGCGGGCCGGCGGACGGAGTTGCCGGCGACCCCGGCGCTCGGCGGCTCGGCGGGGAGGGAGGCGCTCCCATCAGCGGGCCTGCGAGAGGAGGAAGGGAAGAGGCGGCAGGGCTCGCGAGAGGACGAAGGAAAGAGGACGCTCTGTTGCGCCCGACGGTTGGAGAAGGGAGTTTATGGGTCACAGACCCTTTCATTGTGCGCAACCTAAACAGGGGAATGCGTCTTGTTTTTGGATTGGATCTGTTGGAGACAGTCTAAAGGAGAGATCGATCGATGATCGCATACGCTGTAAAAGTAATTATGATTTGTGGTAATTTGATCAGGCTCAAGAGCCATGATGACAATATGAATAAAATCAGACGAGAAGTTTAAAGTTCTTGCGATCATCCCTTCGACGATTCCAGGAAAAGTATAGATCATCCCTTCATCAGAATTCAGAAATTCAGTACGGAGTAGTTCTTTTTCTTCCCTGATGGAGCGACAAGGAGAACGCATAGCATTCAATGATTGGCCGACATCTGAAGCCTTGCCGACATCGTCGGGTATCTAGATGACACCCTGAGACAATGTCAGGGAATGCACATGTATTTTCCTCAAAAAAATCAACTAGATTAAAATTTAAAAGCTAAAATATAGATTTATGATGTCACAGAAAGGGACGAAACAAGAGGTTATATAACTTAAGCTTAAGTTTTAAATAAATGCATCTCACGTCAGGAAAAGTATATAAATTCCAGGAATTCTAACTAGAGGTGTCTAAAGGAGCCTTGATGCTAATCCTCACTAGGTCCGCTAAAAATATATCAATCATAGAATTTATCATAAAAATCTGAAACATTAGATCATCAATTTCACCATTGGTAATAATAGCCATTACATATATTCTGTTTTTTCTATATAACTAGCCCACCTCTATAATTATGTAAATGATCAACATAAGGTTACCGATGAATCTATATATCATCTATGCCATTGAGAATGATGATGTAGAGTAAATCTAAATTTGAATCTACTTACGTAATAGTTATTATAATGGATAATATAAGTAAACCCGTAACTTTGCATCTAAATTTTCTACCATTATTAAAAACCTAAAATATTCCTTCAAATCTACATCTAAATTATCAACATCTTCTATTAATATTAACATATTAATTCTGACTAAAGCAAACATATATGCTTTGTCATTATGCAATAACTACACATTCATGCTCAAGGGATTTTTTTTATAATGGAAAGAAGAGTAATTTAGATGAAGATTAGGTTGTGTTACTTCAAGTTAATTTTTGTAGTCTCATAAGTGGGTAATTTAGATATAGATTTAGAGGTCACATTGTATTATTTTGACAGTGGTGCATATGAGTAATTATTTGGAAAATAGAATAGATGGAAATAAAGTTTTGTATAAAAAATCAATATCTCGGATAAGAAATATCTTACTATTATTACTAATTATAGACTCTAAGAAAGCCTCCACATTAACCCTCTTATATATATGATACGTTAGGGAAAAATATATATATCCTAGAATTTTTGACGAAAATGAGGAATACCCCCATTATTAATTGGGCTGGTTTTAACGCTCATACATATTTCCTAGGAAAATTTAAAATTATTCACCTAATTTGGCATATGCCGGATAACTCCCAAACTAATAGTTGGTTCGGGCCACGTTTAGTTCCACCAAATTTCTAACTTTGACACTATGCAAAAAGAAGATTCCCGTCACATCAAACTTGCGGTACATGCATGGAGTACTAAATGTTGACGAAATCAAAAACTAATTGCACAGTTTGGTTGTACTTTGCGAGACGAACGTTTTGAGCCTAATTAGTCAACGATTGGACAATTATTACCAAGTAAAAACAAAACAGTGTAGCTACAGTGATCTCGGCGGCGCCGATTCGGTGCAACTAAACACGGCCTCGATTTACTATCATGAATATTTCAGTTAGTCCAATTTACTTCAGTAAGAAGAAATAAGCATCGTTTTAGCCATCTACGTTTGTCCTAAATTATTTATTTAGACTTTCCAATGAACCTTTCTTTTTTTCCCAATACATCTCTAGTTTTACCTTTTTCCTCATTTCTTGTGCACCATACCTTCTTCACTTCTCCTTTATTCACGTGCCCAGATCTAGAGGACAAATAATATGGTATGGAGGGAGTAGAAGTAAAGTTTAATTTACACAATTTGTGAGCTGATAGTCAAGACATCATAAAAATATATTACTATTAGAAACTAACCAAATAATAATCAAGTAATAATATTGTCACACACAGATTTTGGAGGTTTATTTATTGCACTATTTTATTGGATATACCACTACCGGAGGCGGCTTCTTTGCCGAGTGCCTCAGGCACTCGGCAAAGGCCGATATACACTCGGCAAAGCCTTTGCCGAGTGTTACACTCGGCAAAGGACGCTCGGTAAACAGTTTATCGGCAAAGACCTCTTTGCCGAGTGCACTTTTTCGGGCACTCGGCAAAGCCTTTGCCGAGTGCTAATCTGACACTCGGCAAAGAAAAGTCGCCGTGACGGCGAGCGCCATCGTGACGGCGGCGTTGCCGAGTGTCAAGGTCAAGCACTCGGCAAAGGTCGCCTCTTTGCCGAGCGCCGTTGACTCAGACACTCGGCAAAGGTGGCCACTGTGCCGAGTGCCACCGTCAAGACACTCGGCATACAGGAGACCTTTGCAAGTACCTGGCCCGTGGCACTCGGCAAATCTGTGATGTTTGTCGAGTGCAATGGCCTGTGCACTCAGCAAAGCATGTTCCCAAGCATGTTCTCAGGTCATCACTTTGCCAAGTGTTATGGCCATTGCACTCGGCAAAGTGACTGAAAACAACCTTTTTTATTTGTTTTTTACATTCCATCCAAATAAACAGATGATATATATAACAAACATCACCAACATCACATATATATCATCAACAGCACATATATATCACCAACACCACATATATATCACAAACGTCACATGTCTCACAATATATCACAAATAAGTTCACAAGTAATCCAAGTGCTCCATCATCTACAACCACAATTGCAAATAGAAGTACCATTAACAACCACAAGTATCATCACCTAGCTTCCTCATCCCACCGCCCACCATCTTTGTTCAATCACCTGCAATTAAAAAGAGTAAACCAATATGCACAGATAAACAAGAAGTACTTAGAAAGAGATGCAAAATAAACAAAACATAATTACAAAATAACATAGTATTACATGTATTAGAAATAATCTTCATGATCAGGATTAGCTGGATCATAAGTCTCATCATCACTATCAATCATATCAAAATAATCAACACTATCCGAATGAGCAATGTTGCCATTGTTATTGTCTAAATGTAATCGCTCAAGCATTTGTAAGTCCTTCACATTTTGCACCTCTTCTCCAGCGTCCTCTTCAATAACCGTTTCATTGTCCACTTCCATTCCGATCGCTTCGGTTAAGTCTATCTCAAACCTCCCTTCTAGTCCCTCTTCTTGAAAGAACTCTCCATCATATGTGTTTGGGTCTAAGTTGTAATCTTCATCGTTTGGGACAGACACTTTACCGTGTGGCGATACCCTATGCAGAATATCCCAACCCTTAAGATGACTTTTGGTTTGACACGTATATGGGAGATAATAAACTTGCGTGGCCAGTTGGGCCACAATATAGACATCGTCTCCTGTAAGACGGAATCCTGTCGAATTTCGACTAGCCCAAGATTAGAATATGTCTGTCTTGTTACTTCAGGCTCAAACCAATGGCATTTGAATATGACGGGATTAAAAGGTTTGCAACCAACTTGAGTTCGTATATTTCTTCAATTCTTCCATAATACTTGACTTGTCAGGAATGTCCATGATTGTTGCCCAAAGTGCCTCAGCGACATTCTTTTCAGTGTGCATTACATCAATGTTGTGTGGAAGGAGAAGGTCATCAAAATAGGGGAGCCGAGTCAAGCCCGACTTATGAGTCCACATATGTTGCTCTCCATATCCCATAAAACCACCTTCTGGATTGACCACGAACTGCGGCACCAGTCATTATCGGTGGTGCAGGGTCTGTCACTACGACACCTTTCGTAAAGTTCTTGATGTCTCGTCTGAATGCATGGTCAAGAGGGAGGAATTGCCGATGTTTGTCGAACGATGAATACTTGCCACCCTTCTGCACCCAAATGAACCTCAGACCTTCCTTGCATACTGGGCATGGGAACTTCCCGTGAACACACCAGGCACAGAATATCGCATACGCCAGGAAGTCATGCAGGGAGTAGTGGTACCAAACATGCATTTTGAAGTTTTTCTTTATAGCTCGGTCGTATGTCCATACCCCTTCCTCCCAATCATGGACCAATTCATCAATCATAGGCTCTATGAACACACCCATATTATTCCCCGGGTGTCCAGGAATTATCAACGACAAGAATACGTTCTGTCGTTGAAAGCATACGCCGGGGGGGGGGGGAGATTGAGGGGGATAACGAACACGGGCCAACATGTGTATGGGGCAGCCATCATTCCATAAGGATTGAACCCATCTGTTGCCAGCGCAACACGTACATTACGAGCCTCTTTAGCTTTCTCATGATGAATGCCATCAAAGTGGGTCCATGCTTCACCATCTAATGCATGTACCATCCTATCAGGATTGTATCGTTTGCCATTTTTGTGCCATGTCATCTATTTCACGGATTCCTCGGTCATGTATAGTTGTCCAAAAAACGTGGACAATTCGAAACAGATATGGTTTTAGATATGGAAATATCTGCATATTTCCAGCCGTATCTCTTTCGAATGGGAGATGCCTAACTGGGTTATGTGTTCTACGACCATGATACGGAAAGAGGGATTATACCTAGGGTGGCGGTGGAGTCAGGCTAGCGGGGCCAAGGAGGGTCGGTGTAGTGGTGAGGCGACGCGGTGCAGGCAGACCCACGGTAGCGAGGGAGGTGATCGGGGTCGCCGAGGTACTCCGGCTCCGCTCCGACGGGCTCTTCTCTGCAAAAAAAGAAACATAAAACTATCAATACAAAATTTCGGCAGCACCTCCCCTGAACGGTGAGGTTTCCAAAACATGCAAGAAAATCAAGGGCACGATGGCCGACATGCACATATATGAACGACACAATGGCCGACATGCACAAGATTATATCCAACCACATATATATAACAATGTCACAACCACTCCTACGACTCCTACGACTACCACCACTGCTACTCTACCACTACTACTACCGCAACTACTAGTAATACTACGGCGACGACGACGGTAGGGCATACCAAGTGGGTGTCGTAGGGTGGCGGTGGTGAAGGGGCTAGGGCGCCGGTGGACAAGGCGACGGCTGGGGAAGCGCCGGGGACGTGGCAACGGCGGCCGGGGCGCCTCCTCCTCCTCCTCCTCCTTCCTCCTTCCTCCTTCTTCCTCCTCCTTCTCTTCCTCCTTCCTCCTCTCCTCCTCTCCTCCTCCTCCTCTCTTTCTCCTCCTCCAGCGGTGCGCGCGGGCACGGGCGCGGGCGCGGGCGGCGGCGCTGGCGCTGGTGCGGGCACGGGCGTGCGTGTGTACGGTGTGTGTGGGTCGGCTGTGCTGGCAGGTTAAATCGCCCCTTTGCCGAGTGCCCCCGATCTGACACTCGGCAAAGGGTTTTTTATTTATTTTTACATCTTTGCCGAGTGCCACCTGGCCTAGCACTTGGCAAAGAGGGTTTTTATTTAAAAAAATTCTTTGCTGAGTGCCCACGATCTGGAACTCGGCAAAATATATTTTAATTTTTTTAAAATTCTTTGCCAAGTGTCTTCTCCTGACACTCGGCAAAAAGGCTCCTTTGCCGAGTGTCATTTTTTGACACTCGGAAAACCATTTTTTTTTACGTTTGGCCTCCAAACTTTTTCTGCAGTCCTCGTACAATACCTGGTACTCCATGTTCCAATGTGGCACATTTCTCGTACTTTTTCTATATTTTTTAATTTATTTCATTTAATTGAATTTTCTTGGATAATTCAAATTATAACTGCTAGTCATTTGAATAATGAAAAAAATGAATGGAACACCAATTTCGAACATCTTGTTCACGAAATATGACCACGAACTTGTGGTCGAGTTGTTTTTAAATTCTATAAAAAGCAAACGAAGTCCGAAAATCATGAAACTTGTCAAGATGTCATAATATCATATGTGGAGGCTGTGATAAAAATTTGAGAAGGTTTCGCGCAAGTTGTCACGTACGATGCTTACCACCTCGTCGGCCTCTTCACGAAATCATGAAACTTCTTCGGAGATTCTTCGGTTTGCAAGCATCGTACGTGACAACTTATGCGAAACCTTCTCCAATTTTTATCACAGCCTCCACATATGATATCATGACATCTTGACAAGTTTCATGATTTTCGGACTTCGTTTGCTTTTTATAGAATTTAAAAACAACTCGACCGCAAGTTTGTGGTCATGTTTCGTGAACAAGATGTTCGAAATTGGTGGTCTATTCCTGAATATGATCTCACATTACACTAAATAACATGAATATCATTTTTCCATTCATTTTTTTAATTATTCGAATGACTAGCAATTATAATTTGAATTATCCAAGAAAATTCAATTAAATGAAATAAATTAAAGAAATATAGAAAAAGTCCGAGAAATGTGCCACATTGGAACATGGAGTACCAGGTATTGTACGTGGACTGCAGAAAAAGTTTGGAGGCCAAACGTGAAAAAATATGGTTTGCCGAGTGTCAAAAAATGACACTCGGCAAAGGAGCCTTTTTGCCGAGTGTCAGGAGAAGACACTCGGCAAAGGGTTAACGGCGGCTGTCGGCCGTTAACGGCGGCGGCGCTTTGCCGAGTGTCAGGAGAATAACACTCGGCAAATACCAGTTTTACCGAGTGTTGTTGTTTGCCGAGTGCTCGGCACTCGGCAAACCACCTCGTTGCCGAGTGCCAGGTGTTTGCCGAGTGCTTTCTCTCAGACACTTGGCAAACAACCTCTTTGTCAAGTGCCCGATAAAAAACACTCAGCAAAGTCTGGGACACTCGACAAAGAAGCCGTCTCCGGTAGTGTACTCTTGTACCTAGAGTTTGTGGCACGTTTTGTAGCAGCGGTTTTGTTCATGCCATAGTTTCTAGCTCCAGAGCCCGCATGTCATGATGTCATTATTTAGTCAAATCGTACTTGAGATTTTGGCAAGTAAATTATTAGACGCACATTCGATAATAATAGTCAAGATGTATGGTTATCGGAAACCTGCCCTAAATTCTAGATGGATTATCAACCCCATGTCACCCTGTCATGAGTTGTCGTTGGATTATTAACTGACGGGAATTCCTGTGCTGTAGATGAATACATCATGGGAGATATATTGTCGTCTGCTTACCCGGAGATGCTGAAGATGAGTTTTCCGGAGATGTGTAAGGAGATATTCATGGTCCCGTACAAAGTGGAGGTCAACCTGCAGCGGCGGGCAAAGAATAATACGACCATCCACAGTGTCTGCGGTAAAATTGTGGCGTTCATCAGTGATGGACACAGGCACAGCGTCCCATTCCGAGCTGGGAGCATGCTCTTCACACATACAGAGGGAACGGGCCAAGATGTTGACGGGTCGGAGGAGAGACTTACGCTGCAGAGGTCTGTTGTTGTCGTGCCGTCTGGTTGGGTGCTTCGCATAGAGGTGGACCTGTGTATTAAAATTAAAGATAGAAACAACAATAAGAAAGATAAGCCTTTGAAAGCTACTCTCATCTTCGACAAAGAAAATTTGAGTCAAAGTCAAACTGCCAAAGGCACCGGCATCGAAATTAAAGGGACAATCACAAGGGTGGAGGACATGCAGACAATCACAAGGGTGGAGGACATGCAGCATTTTCCTGCACAACTAAGTCGCCCAGTAGAGGTAATCATCGAACGGATTTGCAACCATAGATTCTGCTCTAAACACTAAAGATATATTGAGTATCACTATCCTTCTTATTTTAACTAAATTTCCATGCATACTCCAGGTCGAAATAGTGTCTTGGCATCCAACGGTAGTGTACACGATCGGAGATGATGCAATGCCATTCATTGAATTGATAATAGCTCTACGTCGTATACTCTCCGAGCACCCAGAACGCGACGATATCTTGGATGGCCATAGATTGCTAAACCTCTCCTTCACCCAACAAAACCGTTTGCTTGCCAAGACACGTAGTGACGAACCAGGGAGGTGGCAACACGTCAAGCTTCAAGCAGTGGAGGGAGGGGAAATGTTGTCAACAACCCTAGTCATGAGGGATGACGACTTGTACGTCCATGGCTTCTTCAACCACAATGGAGTTCTTTATAGGCTTTGTGACGAGGAGGCCAGGGAATCCAAGATGCTCCATGGGTACCATCATCAGACTATAGACCTAAAGTGGGGCGTCAGTTACCCGTCCATACTAAAAGTGGATACTAAGTCGAAAGACGGAAAAATTGATGAAATCGTAAAGAAAGTGTCGGACGAGAGAGAGAGGCTGTTGGGCCGTCGCTTCGCGACGGATGCCGTGCGCAGGCTGTCAAGCGAAATCCACCCAGATGCGGAGGCGGTTGGTATGATGAGCGCCAGGCGGGCTCTGGCGGGCCTGATCTTCATGGTCTGCGAGTCCGCAAGGATGAATCCTGTCCTCGACTACTTTGCACGTGAGTGGAAGGACGGCGTCACAAGACTCACCAGCAGCGAACTGATGACGAATTACGTGTGGGAATGGGGAAACAAGTCAACTCGTCTCCGGAAGTGGAAGGAAAAAAACTACCCCAACGAACCGGGGCGCATTTCCGAGGCACAAGAAATTTACCTCGTACTCAATGGAGGGCTACCTTCTCAGCAGGCTGGTGGCATGGAACCCAGCAGCAGCGGAGGTGATCCTTCTGTGAACCAAACCAAGAAGGACGGTGGCCCCAGCTCTAGTTCAGAGGACAACAATAATAATAGCCCTCCCAGTCCCAGTGAGGAGGGTGTCAACCCCAATGACCCTAGCCAACCCAATGATGAACCAGGCAAATCCAAGGGCCCTATGGAGGCCGATGGGACATGGCCGACCCCGGGTGGAGCTGTTGGCGATAGCCATGCGTCGTGACTTTTTGGTCGATGGCATGGAAATCGTTGTGTTCGACGGGAAACGAGGCCAGATCGTCTACAGGAAGGACGAGCAAGGACTTCTGCAGGTTGTGGTTGCAGGTGACAGGTGGAGACAAGGTACATGCGGCGACGAGTGAAGAACGAAGATAGGATGCCGCGTCGAAAAACCGCGGGGGCGGAGAAGGGCGGATCGAGGCTTGCGTTCGAGGGACAGGCGATCGTGCGGTGTACGTCTACTGTACCTGGCTACATGGCGGGAGGATGTCGAGGGAGGTTTCCGGATTGTGCCACAAAATCTGGGGTTCGCTGGTTGAGCCACAAAGCCATGCATCGTACCGGGACTCCCGTGCGGCAGGCGTTGGCCGAAGATGGAAAATTCTGGCGATCGCGATACGATTTCGGATGGTCGTGCGGCGACATCGCGAGGATCACATCGCGGAGATGGAGGGATCGCGGACATCGCGGAATTTGCCATGGAGGACGTAATTGGAATTTACGCTCCTACGTTGGATTTATTTAGCGTAGGGGTTATGTAAAAATAGGTCGTGCCACCCTTTGGAGATATAAATATGTGGCACCTAGGGTTGAGAAGGCAGGACGTTTTGGGCTCCCGGCGAGTTACTATTCACGCGTGAACAGTACCCGTGAACAGTACTCATGTCCCGGGGTTCCGCGGTTCAGCTTTCCTCTCTCCGGTCTAGCCTAGGGTTTGAATTCTAGTGAGAGGTTTTTGTTGATCTCTCCGATTAAGAGAGGGAGGATGTTCGGGCGGAGGCTAGATGCACTTTTGTAAGTTCAATTACTCAATTTAATCTTTCATCTATAATGATTGATCTTGTGCATCTCGATTGGTTCTTTACAATTCTCGTCAGCATCTGACATAGTCTGCTTGTTTTATTTTTATCTCAAGATCCGTAAGTCCGATTGACGTGATTTCAGTTGGGTTAGTTTCGTAATTTCATCTAGTTTAATGTGACAAATTTTTAGGTCGATCGGAGTTATGGATTTTCGTCCACATCAGGTTTACTAGGTACATATAGTTCTGTCCAGATTTGAAAAACGTGATTTAATCAGGTTTTGTTGTTTAGGGGAAGGGTTAGAAATTTTTGGCTTCCGCGACCATTCACCCCCCTCTGGTCGCCTATTACGATCCTTCAACTTCTGGATGACAAAGGCCAAGGAGGACAGGTCTCTCTCTCTCTCTCTCTCTCTACATATCATGTGTAATGCTTAGTATTGATCCATTTGAACCTTTTAATTTAACATCCAAACAGTACTAATCCATCAACGGATGCATGTAGGGAATGGTGGATTTGGCCCTGACTGGACCCTACAGGGGCATCTCGGCGGAGTACGGGTGTTTCTCCATCAACATCGACATCCTAAGGACAACAACTACGGGTACTAGCGACATGTATCGTCACCTACGTGGTGATGTCAGACGCCCGGGAGGCAACAGTACAGGTCAGGCTGCGACTCAAAGATGGGCACAGTCCTGGTGGCATCATCAGTGGTGAAGTCACTGCGCGCATAGATGGCTTTAAAAGCAAACACAAGAGCGTCCTCTTCAGGCGTGCAAAGGGAAAGGGTCAGCGTTTCTCCAGTATCTCCACTACCAACGACAACTCATGGCTCCTTCTTGAGATGGCGAGGAATGTGGTTGCTGTGCCATGTGGGAGGGTGCTTCACATTGTAGTGCACCTGCAGATTCAAACTGATGACGGCAAGGAAGTTAAAGTGAATGTTCCTCTCAGCTTCGACAATGGAATTTGTTCGACTAAAACTGACGACGGCAATGAAGTTGAAGTGGAAGTGGAGGTATCACCTGGTACCCGGAGGTAAACATCAAAGATCAGAATGAAGACACTTACTTATTATCACTTAGTTTCATCCTTTTAACAGTGATTAACATACTATACTACACCTGGTACCCAGAGGCATGTTTGACTGATTATTATTTTACAGATGGAAATGGATACTGCACAATCAAGCGACCGACCACGGCAAACCAGTACAGAAATTGCTGAACCAAGTCACCCAGCAGAGGTAAACATTATTTTTTGAAGAGACTATTGACCATTAGATGCCTTCGCCAAATTACAGTGCAAACATTTAATATAACTTCTCTCGTTCTAACTAACAATCCTATCGTTTGATTGTTCATTATACTACTACGAACAACTGAACATCTCCACACCCCTCGACAGGAGGAAACCTGTGAAGAGATTTGCGAGCAGAAACCTGATGCCACTCTTCCAGAACGAAGTCACCAAGTGGAGGTAAACATTAGTTGCTTGCGCCAAAAATTGAAGCCATTAATTATCGCTTTCCTTTTGTTTTTCAGTATTGATGATATGTTGTCGGTTGATTAATTGATCACTATACTGCAGATGCGACCACCTGACTCAGGGTACACCATCACAGATAAATCTCCATTATTCCTCACTCAGTCTGTGCAGCTCCACTCTGCCCTACAAACACCAAATAAACCTACCACTCGTTCCCCCATTCACGTATGCCAGGTCGGACAAGTAGAGAAACAAAATTTACTCTCTCTAGAGGATTTGATCGATCCGTGGTGTGTCACGTGTCAGTATGAAAGGCCAGTAGAAACGGTTAATACCAGTACAAACATATCTTCATTGCACCATCCTAATACCAACAGTCAGTGTAAATGCGGGCTCAGTTACTCTGCTGCTAACGTAAATGAATTTCGCATGAGGTTGATCTAAGTTAGCTGCCTCTAGAGCCCCATCGTGAAGGTCTTTGTATTCATGTTTTGCTAATTCTCTTGTTTCATCAAAGTAATCATCTTTGCAATTTGTGCTTGATGAACCAAATACATCTATGATAACTAGACTCTCTTGAGTGGACTTGTCATATCCTCCTTACATAACTACAGGATACTCGTTACCGCTGGCTCCAAAGTGTTAGAAAAACATGTCGTCCCGGATCCCCTCTCCGGTTCCGCTCCTCCCGATAGCACCTGAAGGCGTGAGAGAGCTTGATGAAGATCGTCCTGTTCCTTTTTCCACGAGCTCACACAAGGAACAAGACACAGAGATACGTAGACGTATGGTGGAGCCAATTCTCATTAGATTAGAATAGATGTACAATTGTCTCCTTATATGCATAGGCCTTCAGGACATAAAAGGAATGAGTCCAATCAATCCTCCTGATGGAGGGATTTAATCAATCCCACTAATAGAGGAATCTTAACACTCCCTCCTGGGCGACTACCACAGCTAACACATGCCTCATCAAGACTCCAAAAAGACCAGAGGGGAAAAATTGGGAGAAAGAGTGCATAGTTACCGCTCAATGCATTGAACTCGTTGCCTCATTAAAAAAACCGTTCGTGAGAAACTTTCCAGAAAACTCACTATGCAAAAAAGTTCAACAATGTCTTTAGGACTAGTTACGACCTTCAGGACCATAGGGCATAATGTGGGATTATTTCTCAGTGGCGTTCTCCCCTTGAGTCCTCCAAATCTCTTAAATGCCATTCCGACTTCTCGGACGTATTTTGTGAACGTAGTAGCTGGTAAGGACTTAGTGAACAAATCAGCCAGATTGTTGCATGACTTTATTTGCAGAATACTTACCTCACCTTGCTTCTGGAGTTCATGAGGATAGAAGAACTTGGGAGCTATATGCTTAGTCATATTGTTTTTAATATAGCTAGTTTGCATTTGTGCAACACAAGTTGTGTTATCTTCGTAGATAATTGTGGGGTTGGTGAGGATTCTTTCAAGGAGCATGCTCAAGCAATTGATGGTTATTAAAATTCCTTTTCTATTTTTCAACCCTCTGAAGGCAACCAGAACACTCCCCTCCCCTGAGCGTTCCTAGCGGCGACTCGGGGGTCTCCTCGCCAGCGCCCTAGGGCCACCCCCTCCTCGCCTCACCTCCGGCCGCCGTCGCCGCCCTCCGGTGCGCGGCGGCGGAGGCCCGCGGGGGCCCGAAAAAAGGTTACCGCCCGTAGCACCCCCTCCCTCCCCCTCGCTTCTACCACCCTCACCTACCCTCTTCTTCTCCGGCGAGGTAGGGAGGCCGGCCGGCCAGATCCGGGCTCCCCCGGGCTGGATCTGGCATCTACACCACGCTCACACCTTACTCCTCGGCCTCGGGTGCGTACGGCGGTGGCTAGGTCCGGGCAACCGGCGCTGGCGGCCGGCACCTAGCGGCGGTATACGGCGAGGATGGGTGGCCAGACGGCCGGATCTGGCCCCCCAGTTCCAGATCTGGCGTCTCTGGCATCGGCGTTGGCGGTGGCCGGTGCCCTTTTGGGGTGCCAGGGGCTGGCCATGGCCATGGGGCGGCAGCAGCCTTCTCGGCCACACGTCTGCCCGCCTCGGGCGGCTGCTGGTGGCTGGGAACGCGCGCCTGCCCGCTACGGTCGATATCTAGTGGATGGGGCCGTGGCCTGCTCCGGTCGGCCGGCGACTGGCGGCTGGCGGCTGGTTCGGCCCTACGACGGCCTGCTCTAGTGCCCTTTGCCGGCAGACTTGTTGGGTCGCACGTCTACCAACACGGTGGATGGTGGCCGGAGTTTGGGTCCTGTGAGCGGGATAGGCCCCTTGTGGTGGCGGTTGAACAGTCGCTAGGTGAAAACTCTGCCCGACTTCTTGCGTCGGGTCGGCAGCGGTGGCAATCCCTGTGTCATCTACCTTCTTGGAGGCATCGTCGAAGTGCTGTTCGCTACGTGTGTCGTCGGGGGCGGCTTTGGGATGAAAGTCCATCTTGTGCATTCCTTCCGGCGTCGTTGGCATCTGCGGATGTCATCCCCTCAATGCATTGAACTCGATGCCTCATTAAAAAAACCTTTCGTGAGAAACTTTCCAGAAAACTCACTATGCAAAAAAGTTCAACAATGTCTTTAGGACTAGTTACGACCTTCAGGACCATAGGGCATAATGTGGGATTATTTCTCAGTGGCGTTCTCCCCTTGAGTCCTCCAAATCTCTTAAATGCCATTCTGATTTCTCGGACGTATTTGTGAACGTAGTAGCTGGTAAGGACTTAGTGAACAAATCAGCCAGATTGTTGCATGACTTTATTTGCAGAATACTTACCTCACCTTGCTTCTGGAGTTCATGAGGATAGAAGAACTTGGGAGCTATATGCTTAGTCATATTGTTTTTAATATAGCTAGTTTGCATTTGTGCAACACAAGTTGTGTCATCTTCGTAGATAATTGTGGGGTTGGTGAGGATTCTTTCAAGGAGCATGCTCAAGCAATTGATGGTTATTAAAATTCCTTTTCTATTTTTCAACCCTCTGAAGGCAACCAGAACACTCCCCTCCCCCGAGCGTTCCTAGCGGCGACTCAGGGGTCTCCACGCCAGCGCCCTAGGGCCACCCCCTCCTCGCCTCACCTCCGTCCGCCGTCGCTGCCCTCCGGTGCGCGGTGGCGGAGGCCCGCGGGGGCCCGAAAAAAGGTTACCGCCTATAGCACCCCATCCCTCCCCTCGCTTCTACCACCCTCACCTACCCTCTTCTTCTCCGGCGAGGTAGGGAGGCCGGCCGGCCAGATCCGAGCTCCCCCGGGCTGGATCTGGCATCTACACCACGCTCACACCTTACTCCTCGGCCTCGGGTGCGTACGGCGGTGGCTAGGTCTGGGCAACCGGCGCTGGCGGCTGGCACCTAGCGGCGGTATATGACGAGGATGGGTGGCCAGACGGCCGGATCTAGCCCCCCAGTTCCAGATCTGGCGTCTCTGGCATCGGCGTTGGCGGTGGCCGGTGCCCTTTTGGGGTGCCAGGGGCTGGCCATGGCCATGGGGCAGCAGCAGCCTTCTCGGCCACACGCCTACCCGCCTCGGGCGGCTGCTGGTGGCTGGGAACGCGCGCCTGCCCGCTACGGTCGATAGCTAGTGGATGGGGCCGTGGCCTGCTCCGGTCGGCCGACGACTGGCGGCTGGCGGCCGGTTCGGCCCTACGACGGCCTGCTCTGGTGCCCTTTGCCGGCAGACTTGCTAGGTCGCACGTCTACCAACACGGTGGATGGTGGCCGGAGTTTGGGTCCTGTGAGCGGGATGGGCCCCTTGTGGTGGCGGTTTAACAGTCGCTAGGTGAAAACTCTGCCCGACTTCTTGCGTCGGGTCGGTAGCGGTGGCAATCCCTATGTCATCTACCTTCTTGGAGGCATCGTCGAAGTGCTGTTCGCTACGTGTGTCGTCGGGGGCAGCTTTGGGATGAAAGTCCATCTTGTGCATTCCTTCCGGCGTCGTTGGCATCTGCGGATGTCATCCCCTTGGAGGCTTCGTTGGGGCACTTCTATTGTCGTTCCTCATCTCCTGCCAGAGTGGCTCCTCGCTGTGCTGCGCCTGCGTGTGCTTCAGCTTACTCAACGCTTTGGTCTGTCTAGCCTGGTGTGATGTTGCCGCAGTCGTTTGGTTCTTCGCAACGGATGCTTGGCCGCTTGCTCTTGGGCGGATGCTTTGCCATCAACGTCGCTTTGGGCTCCCCCTCATGTAGTTGCTGCTGATTGTGTGATGGACACCCTCGCTTGTGGATTCTTTGCCGCGTTCTTTGGCGGATGCTTTGCCGCCGGGTGGATACTTTGCTGCCGCAGTCGTCTCTTATCGGTGGATGCTTTGCCACCACGGCTTCGTCTACTATATTGGCAGCCTTGTGTTGAAGTTTTTTTCATTGCAGGTGTAGTAGGTTAGGTTTGTGGTAGGGGGTCTCCCCCTTTCGCCTTTCTTTATGTACCGTTGTCGTTTAGGTTCCTAACCACCCTCTCTGTGGTTCTATAACTAGCACTATGTGATCTCGCATGATCTCATAGTTGCGTCGTGTATGCCATTCTTTTGGCTCTCTTCATCTTAATGAAATACGAGTCAAGTCGTGTTCTCGAAAAAAAATTTTCAACCCTCATCATCCTAGCCCCCATGCTTTTCACTAGTACTCTAGGGCTCATCTTCTAGCACTCAACTCCCCAAAAGTGTTTATATCATCTTATTTCCACATTGTTTTGTGTTAGTTCTTTTAAGAAACAGTTTGGAAATGTTCTACATGATTTTCTATACAAATTAAGGTTTTCCTTTTTAAATTTTGGCTGAATTTCTTCTATCAACGGTAGATTTTGATATTTCTAATATTCCTATTTATCTGTCACCAAAACCTTGAATTGATTTTCACGAACCAAGTGAGTGCATCGCCAAATAGAGGAGTTAATAGCCTACTAGTAAGGTTAGTACATATCAACAATTACAAACTAGATGATACCCTGCACGTTGCTGCGGGAATTTTGTTGCATTAACTCGAGGAGAGCCTCATATGCAGCGGCATTTGCTATGAGTTTGTCACTGCATTTCATTCGCTCATGATGTTTGTTGTCTGGTGTGGAGGTGGAAACACACAGTTGTTGAATGTAGCCACAATGGTTAAAACACAAATAAAATAGCATTATGAAATAGTCCTTCTGCATTATATCTGAATTATATTTGAATTTATATGTTTGTGTATCTAAGGATGGGACATTGAAGTAGAGGAAAAGAGAAAAAAGGACTAGGCGACTCAATCTCAATAGTTTTGTTGCTTGACCATAGTGTCAAATTTTAAACCATATATTTTGAGGCATATTCCCAACGATATTAGGTAGAGAGAAACTTCATTCATCATACCAACAAATTCGAGAAGTACATGTATACATTTTTTACTGTAGTAGTTAAGTGTTAAAACATAGTTGTGCTTGAGAAGGTAAAGTAAGTCAGCAGTGAGTAAACGAAAAGGAATAAGAAAGGACCTGTAAAGTAAGACCTGCTGATGTGGCAATTCTAAAGGCAAGAAAATTGATCAAAATAGAGATGGTAACAGGAAACATCTGAATATCTGAAGTATCCCAATATGGCCTTGGAACTATGGACGTGACCATCATATACACTTGTCGATGGATTGGCGTATCTCCGATGATGCTCTTATCAACAATGGCAGTATGGAGGCCTTGTGAGAGGAGGCTGTCAATTTCATGGCACATATACTACATGAGAAAAAAATATGAGACCTTTACACCATGGTGCCTCATAAGTAGAGTATGATTGTATTAACATAAAATGGTTCGACTACATAAATCACAGCCTGCAAGGAAATTGCTACTTTAAGATGATGAGCTCAGCGAATAAGACAAAGGTAAAATATAAATGAAACACCTGCTGCATACTTGCATGCCGGCTAAAAGAAGATGATGCACTAATCTTCATTATGTCTTGTACCCATTAACTCTCATAAGAGTCAATGTGCCTAAAGAACTACACAGTCAATATCATTACCATGATTTTGTTGCCGACTTTGGTCAAAATTGAGGCACTCTTACCTGAAAAACCATAAAAGAAAAGAAAATTCAATAACTCTTTCACTGAGCATACTTGTTCAGGAGACACTGAAGGAGACATATGACAGAATTACCTCAGTTAACAATTTAGTGGGCATACATCTAGATGAAACTCACATTTTGGTTGGCGGCATTGACGCTGATGAAACTCACAGCTTGGTTGGCGGCATTGACGCTGAAGATGAGAAGGACAAATGGAGGCATAGACTGTGATATCGTGGGGCTGGCAGCAGGCACAAACTCTGTAGATATTCCCTTGTTGGCAAATCGTCGAGCATCTTTGGAGCAATAGCGCAATCACGAAATCATGGCAACTCGTCGAGCATCTTTGGAATCACGAAATCATGAAACCTGACAAATTGTAAACATCAACCTTAGGGATATTAACCTTTGGGATAGGAGAAAGTAGGAGACGACCACTTGCCTGGGCACTTGTCTGAGCGGAGGCCGGAGGGTGATGGCCGAGATGAGAGCGCGATGATTTTAAAGGCAGTGGCGGCAGATAGATGAAGCAGGCGGTAGATGAAGCAGTTTCTTGAGCATCCAGCGATTGGATCGAATAAATGCAATGGAGCAGTTTCTTCAGCCTCTTCAGCATCCAGCGATTGGATCGGATAAACGCCGGTATGATGAGATTGGATTGCATAAATGGAGCAGTACGTTGCAGGAGCATTAGTGAAGGGATTGTGGGTGAGGGGAGTGGAAGGGATTAGATGGAAGCAGAAAGCAGAAGAGGGAGAGGCACGGGAGTTCCAGCGTGCGTTCGAGGGAGGACCAGGAGAGTTTGTGTATTCGTGTGGGTGAGGACGACGCGAGTGCCTGCGAGGAGAGAAAGGCTGACCGATGGTTGTCTGCTGGTGTGGGCCAACGCTGACATGGCTCGCTGAGAACGTAGGAAAATATGTTAATGGGGTTCTTCTATTTAGGTACAGGAGATATACACATGATTACTACTAAGGACAATCTCAGCTGGGTTTTCACACGGGTTTCATTCTCATTTAAAATTATGACACATCAGCTAATTTGCTTAGTTGGCATGCATGGTATTTATAAGGAAAGAGAGAAACAGAGATTCGTTAGGATGAAACCCATCCATCACTTTTACTAACACAATATAAAATGTAGTGAAACCTCCACATTTACGTGAAACCTCCACAATTGCAAGGCTATATATTTTATATGCTACATTTGATCATACCACCATATCACAATTAAGTGATGTGGCTAGCATACTGTCATGAAATTGTGTAATGATATGGACTGTTGCATTCACTTGTAAAGTTGATGTGGCATTCTTGGTAACTATGCATTGAAACTTTGTATTGAGACTGACATAATAGCTACAATATTTGTTAAAATAATGATCGACAACCAACTAACTATTAATTAAGATTTATTAAAAATCTAGGGTACATCCGTACATGACCATTGAATGACTTCGTGATCAAGAGCCTATTAGGGTAGTCTCAGCTCAGAAACTAAGATGATTTCTATGGGTATACATTAGAACATCAATTAAGTAAAATGGTGATGTGTCACTTATACCAGAAAAACTATTGCCACGTGAGGAAGAAATATGAAAGATTGATTATAGGAGAGAGAAAACATGTGATTGAATAGAAACTATCTTGAAGGAACTATGCATTGGGAATACTATGATTTCTTTATGTCTGTACGACTTAGCAAGTATGGAAACTATCTAATAATTCTAGGATAGGACTGTCCAAACAAAGCATGTATTTCCAAACATAAAGATTGAACACCACACTTAAGATAGTGAGCATAACGATGCCTTTGTGCATCTGGTCGGCCGTGGACCAGATCACATGCCTTGCCAGATCAGTCTCGCAAAATTCTATGGGTTGAACGCGGAAGAATGGAAAGTTTGAATGGAGTAAGCCATTTGTAATCAGATTGCAAAACTTCTTTTGGTACTTATAGTTGGAGCAAAGGCGGATGCAACCGGAGCAGTGGAACCCCCTGGAGCCCCCATTAATTTTTTGGCAAAGTTCTATAGTGTAGGTGGGGCTGAGACTTAAGATCGAGCAGCAGTCGGAGGTATGTGTTGTTCAGCCCCCCCCTAAAATTTTTCCTGGATCCGCCGCTGAGTAGGAGGACACCCACACAAAAAAATCAGGGCACTTTGCTTTGCTACATCTATCATGGTCACTATATGTGGCTAACACTGCAAACAGAACATATATCTTTTTGACAGGTGAACATAAAGACATCATTGGTAAAGAGAGGTCATGGAGATCCACCATGAGCACAGCAGTGAAAACATGACTCCTGCCTAAACTTTCATATAATGCTAGTCACCTTCCTCGAATCATGGGCACACCGGCCAACAACCCATTGTCGATGTAAAGCATTCGAAGTCAGCACTAAGCAGGTAGAAAGGAAGTCCACTACAAAATGTTTTAATACCGAACTCAGTGGAAGCTTATAATTCCACAGGTAAACACTTTTTACCCTACCAACCACAACACAACTCACAAATTGTTGCCTATATAAGCGTAGCTACCCCATGCACCAATGCAAAACCAAGCGATCTGCCAACATGGCACCAAGAAGAGCTTCCACGCATGCGGAAGCACTCATCAAGATGACATGCATGGACGCATGGTGGCACTCGCCATCGTGCTGCTCGCGCCATGCTGCGTGGCATCCTCGAGGTCACTGCTGCTGGTCTCCTCCTCATTCGCCGATGCACCGGAAGGCAGCCAGCAGGCCGGTGCCCCAGCGCCGGCGGCGGTGCTAGAGCCGCAGCCGCCGGCTGCCGATGCCGCAGCCCCGCCGGTAGGATCTCCAGAGTCCGCCCCTGTCGTCGCCGCGCCGCCACTGTTGATGGGTCCCCACGGCCAGCACATGAAGAGCAAGCATAAGGGCAAGAACCACGAGAAGGCAGCACCACCAAAGTCCAAGCACCACCACCCGAAGGCGCCGCCCAAGCACCATGGGCACCACGCGCCTTCGGAGCCCGAACCAGAACCGGCCGTTTCGCCACCCGCGCCGCCGCCGGAGCCGTACACACCAGGTGCGCCGGCGGCCGACAGCCCCCACGGCCAGCAGAACCCGCCGTGGCCGCGCCCGCTGGGCACCGGCCACTGGCTGCCGCTGCCGCCGTTCCCGCTCCACCCGCCGCCGCTGCCTGCATGGCCGCACCCGCAGCCGCACCCATGGAACAACCCGTGGCCGCCCCTGCCTCCGTTCCACCCGCCGCCATTCCCAGCGTGGCCGCACCCCGGCCCGGGCGGCAAGTGGCCGCCGCTGCCTCCATTCCCGTTCCACCCGCCGCCGGTGCCCGCGTGGCCACACCCGGGGGGCAACTGGCCGCCGCTGCCGCCGTTTCCGTTCCACCCGCCGCCCATGCCGGCGTGGCCGTGGCCTCGAAATCCAGGAAACCCATGGACGCCGCCGTCCGCGTCCTTGCACGGCAGCGATGGCGTCCCTGCCACGACGGTGCAGCAGGACCCCAAGAACTGAGTCATCACTGACGCATGCGCGCGTGCTCTTTTGCCCGGATAACACGAGAGGAATTTTATATTACTATAGTCAATTTGTTTCCGCTAAAGGAGAGATCGATCGATGATCGCATACGCTGTAAAATTAATTATGATTTGTGGTAATTTGATCAGGCTCAAGAGCCATGATTATGATATGAATAAAATCAGACGAGAAGTTTAAAGTTCTTGCGATCATCCCTTCGATGATTCCAGGAAAAGTATAGATCATCCCTTCATCAGAATTCAGAAATTCAGTACGGAGTAGTTCTTTTTCTTCCCTGATGGAGCGACAAGGAGAACGCATAGCATTCAATGATTGGCCGAGATCCGAAGCCTTGCCGGACGTTCTCTGCTGCTGCCTCTAATTGTGTTTCTATCTAGGCTTATTGGAGTGGCTTTTTTTACTTAGTAGCTAGCGTGCCCATGCGTTGCTACGAGACAACTAAACTTTTGTACTAAACACGAGGATCGCACGATATGATAACAATACTGTCAAATTAAATACCGACATTAAAGTGACATTTAATCCAAAAAGTAAAGTTCGTGAAATTAACACGGTCACGAAAAGCACGACGTCGCAGGCTCACTAACTCTACTGTATAGATCTTTCTTTGCATTGCAATGGGAACAAATAATGCCTGTTGTATTGTTACAAAAATGATAATGCAAACATGATGTTCGGAATGTCAATATTACAAATTGAATTTTGCGCATGGCTAAAATTCTCATTGATGGTTTGCAATCATCAAGGTATGTATTTATAGTATTGTACATTTGTGCATACGCATATAAAAGTTCATATCACCATAACAAGACCAGTACTCCTCCTTAACCTTTTAGAACTAGCCATCTCTTTGAATTATCAGTTTGCTTTATACAGGATTGGTATACCAAGGCCACATTTCTTCATATTTTAGATAATAACGTGCCTTCAACTATATGCGGTGTGGTGTGCGGGGGGCTGTGCGTTGCAAAGGGAAAAAATTAAGGCTGTGTCATCCGTGGTCAACTATTCTTATTTCCTGTTGCCTTGAATTTGTTTTGTTCTATCCATATATCCACTGTCAATACAAGGTTCGATCATGAAGACCAAATTTCAGGACTAACACTGTACACGTCAAGAATTCTCTATTGTGAAATAAGGCCAACAACGCTCCAATCCTAGGGTGCACAAAATCTGGCAAAATAAGCATTCTAAGCCAAAGCTTCAGTTGAGTCCACATGTATTTATCTCATGTGAAATAAGGTCGGCAACACTCAGTCCACAGAATACGTCAAAAAAGCATTATAAGCCAACAAAGCTTCAGAGTCTATAGGCACTTCGTTCATCAGTTCAGTACTATAGCCAGAAGGCGGCAAGCAATACAAGGCTATCACAGAGTTTCAAGTCACATGCATTGCATGATAAAATAATATAAGACCAGCAATGGGAGGATGCTTGTACAATCTATTTGTTTTGGTAAAGGGCGATATCCCAGATGTGCCCTTCGCCACCTCTGCCACTATCTCTTCGGTCGCCACAGTGGAGGCCGAGGTGGCATTCCACCAGGCTGTTGCCTGTCAAGAGAATAACATGTTGTCACAAAGTGCAGATATGTGCTCAACATGCGTTGAGCTTCGATGGTGTTGTAGAGAAATGGTCTTACAGGACATAGCCAAGGCGAGCATCGTGAAGCACCATCGGCATCATCCTCGTTCTTGCCTGTGCTGGTCCGCTTACATATATCATGGGCTGCCAAAAAATATTATGCTAATAAAGAAAAATAATACATTGCATTCATATATATGTGATTTGTGATTGTCTACACGGTTAGGTTGGACTACCAAATATAAGCACCATATGGATCTCCCATATAGGCACCACCATACGGAGGAAAATGACCCTCATGATCTAAAATAAAAAACTTGTGTCACACAGTTGTATGTGCAAGCTGAGAAACAGCCTAGTAATCAGTATAGGTACCAATACTCCATTTATACCAATACTGAAATTTGTATATCAGCAAGGTACAAACTCCGGTACTGAAATTAGATAAGTGAAAAACAACTTCATCCTGTATCATGCGCCCTCGTTGACCTTGAGCATGTGACTGAGGCCGTTTGTGGCACTACCGAGCTCGTCGATGTTGAACACCCGCAAGCGCTGCCGCTCCACTCCTTCGACAGCTTCTTGATGCTGTCATATGTGATAAATTCAGCTAGGCTCATAAATATCTTCATTTTATAACCCAATATCAGATTACACTGCAAACACGCATGCTGTTGGTGACAATGTACAGGAACAGAAATTGATCAAGACTCACAGGAGCTCCAAAAAGTTCCAACAGTGTTTTTTTCAAAAACAAAAAAAAAGTTGCAACAGGGTAACAGCTAATATAGTTGTCCATCTAGGCATCTTACAATGTCCATCCATAATTGTTAGTTTTCTTACTATATCGTTTTTGTTCCTTCACTATCTGTCTCATTTGTAGAAAAGCATTTATATAGTACTAAAGAATGATAGGCGGATTCTGAGCAATCCATAGTTCCTTTGAAAAACATATATAAGGTCCTAATGAATATGATTCCCATCCCGACCAACAATAGTTATACGGTCTGCAGCATATGAAACTACAGTTTCGACCATCATAAAGCATGGATCCTTATAGTCCTTAACATGAGGATTTCTTTAATGTCCTGTATTAATAAAACAAATAATGTTTTGGTTCACAATAAGTACTTGATTAGATAGAATAGAGGTCAGTTTCACTGGGACGTCTTGCCAGATTTTCCATAGTAGGTTCTTTACAAATGAGTAACTTAAGGAGTTGCTTACTAAATTCAGTTAAGATAAATTTGTCCCAGTAATAAACCTATTTGTACCTAGACACCATTAGTTTAACTGAAGAATGTTGAGCTACTGTTCTTATAATAAACCTGGGACAACTTGGAACAACACTGCCACACTCTATTTTGTCGAAGAACTCAAATGAATTGGAGGGGATTGAAATTTTGTAATTCACCTGTTGAGGCTGGAGTTCCATCTGTCCCTGTATGAACAAATCAGGCGTTGGCCATGTAGCGTTGAATGTAACATTGGCTGTCATGTGGGGCCGCCACTACAGCCGTCGGCCTCGGACATGAGGAGCGACCAGGGCAGCCCCCAAGGGCACGCATGGCCAGGAGTAGCCCGAGGAGGCTTAGGCGGCTGGGTGCTTTAGCCATTAAGGCAATTATGAAGTAGTTGAGGAGATTAGAAGTTAATAGCCAGTAAGAAGTTAATGGCCGGCATTACAATCAATGGAGCGGAGCTCCTATATGTACTCCCTGAACTCAGTTGAATGAATCAAGCAAGAACAGTTATCCCTAAACCCTTCCTTTGCTATTTTTAATCTCATCCCCTGCTGCTCGGTAGCCAGGCAAAAACCCTGGCACCGTTACCTAGTTCTAGCTATGAGTTGAGGAGCCAAGGGCCTCCTACCTTGGGCACCCAGGCCCTTGACAACCTGGTATCCGGATTTCGGCGATCTTCTTCCACCTCCGCTTCACAAAACCACTCAGCCACCTCCGCAACATCTCCCATGGCCGAGCCATCCAATGCCGACTTGGTCAAGCTCATCCAGTCGCTGTCCACCTCCCTCAACAACCTTCAAGAACAAGTCGCCGCCCTACAGCAGGAACGGCCACCGACGTCTTCCGGCTCTGGTTCGTGAGGCTAGGACCACGGTGACCACCATGGTGACCGCCCACCTCGGTTCTAGAAGCTGGACTTTCCCAAGTACGACAGGAAATCCGACCCACTGGCCTTCATCAAACGGTGTGAGTCCTACTTCCACCAGCAACGCATCGCGGTAGAAGAACAGGTATGGATGGCATCATACAACCTGGAAGGCGATGCCCAGATGTGGTTCATCCAGGTGCAGCAAGACAAAGGCACGCCATTGCGGCGCTGCTTTGCCGAGCTTCTCAACCTCCGTTTTGGGCCGCCGATACACTTCAATCCTCTGGGCGACCTGACGGCATGCAAGAGGACAAGCTCAGTCACGGAGTACCAGGAGTGCTTCGAGGCTCTTCCTCCCAGCGCTGGCACGTTGTTTAAGGCGCAGCGCTTTCAGACGTTCACGACGGGCCTGCAGCCACCGCTCAGCCTCGACGTCGAAGTCCACAACCCGCAATCCCTCGTCATCTCCATGATCCTTGCGCGCAAGGTCGAGCTCCATGAGCAGTACATCGCTGCCGTGGCGCCAGCCCCAGCCGTTCCACGGCTACCGACCCGCAGTCTCTTGACGCCCCCCACCGCAGCTGGCTCTGCGCCACCAACCTGCGCTGCTCTGGCACCTCACCATCGAAGGCCGGCCTATGAAGCAGCTGTCCCAGTCTGAGATGGAGGAGCGCCGCCGCCTCGGCCTCTGCTTCAACTGCAACTAGAAATTCGGCAGGGGCCACAACCACGTCTGCCAACGCATCTTCCTCCTTGACCTGGCCAACACCGACGACGAGGAGGATTCCACGTCGACCGCCACCGATGTCGACGACCCGCTCATCTCACAACACGCAATCGCTGGCGTCTGCACAAGTGAGACCATGTAGGTCCACATCTAGTTAGGCAGCGCGACCCTACTGGCCCTGCTAGACTCAGGATGGACCCACAATTTCCTCTCCAAGGAAGCCACGGCCCGCACTTCCCTCCACCTTCTTCCCCACGGCAACATTAAGGTCACTGTGGCCAACGGGGAACGCATGCCATGCCCTGGCCTGTACCACACCACCACTTTCTCCATCGACGACGAACACTTCGCCACTGACTTCTTCACACTACCCCTGTCCGGCTATGACGTCGTTCTTGAAACACAGTGGCTAGCCTCCCTCGGGCTGATCCTATGGGACTTCGGCGCGCTCACCATGTCCTTCTGGCGCCGAGATCACCAGTGTGCTGGAAGGGCATGGCCGGACCCTCCAGTCCTGCTCTACGGGCCTACAACAACGATGATCTCCTGCCAGCCCTTCTGGATGAATTTGCCACCATCTTCACCGAGCCGTCTGGCATGCCGCCGCCTCGATCCTGGGACCACTGCATCAACCTCATCTCGAGGTCCATGCTCATGGCAGTCAGGCCCTACCGCTACCCCACCTCCCACAAGGACGAGCTGGAACGCCAGTGCACAACCATGCTGGCCTAAGGGCTCATCTAGTGAAGCACCTCGGTGTTCTAATCCCCGGTCTTGCCCGTGAAAAAGGCGGATGACACATGGCGCTTCTGCGTCGACTACCGTGCCCTCAATGCCATCACGGTCAAGGAAGCTTACTCGATTCTGGTGGTCGATGAACTATTGGATGAGTTGCACGGCGCCCGGTTCTTCACCAAGTTGGATTTCCGCTCCGGCTATCATCAGGTTCGCATGAACCTAGCCAACGTGGAGAAGACGGCGTTCCAGACTCACGACGGCCTCTATGAGTTCCTCGTCATGCAATTTGGGCCCTACAACGCCCCGGTGACGTTCTAGGCGCTGATGAAGGACATTCTGCGCCCATTCCTACATCGCTTTGTCCTTGTCTTCTTCGACGACATCTTGATCTATACCGCCTCCCTGGCCGAGCATCTTCGCTATGTCCACACCGTCCTCACCGTGCTCCATCAACACCGCCTGTTCGTTAAGAGGTCCAATTGCACCTTTGGCATTGACTCCATTGCCTATCTGGGGCACATCATCTTAGCCAAAGGGGTGGCCATGGACCCTAAGAAAGTCCAAGCTGTCGCTGACTGGCCACTGCCCAACTTGGCGTGTGTGGTCCGTGGTTTCCTTGGGCTTGTGGGATACTACCGCAAGTTCATCAAGGATTTTGGCGCCATCACCGCCCCCCTGATGGCACTGCTGAAGAAGGATGGGTTCACCTGGTCCGAGGCGGCGAGCATGACCTTCACCCCCCTCAAGACAACCATCACGACGGCGCCAGTGCTGACCCTGCCTGACTTCGCTTAGCCATTCGTTGTTGAGTTCGATGCCTCGACACACGGATTCGGGGCCATTCTCCTCCAAGACCAACACCCTGTGGCGTTCTTTAGTCGCCCCGTCGTGCCTCGGCACCAGTCCCTGGCGACGTATGAACAGGAATTTATCGGGCTGGTGCTCGCCATCCGCCACTAGAATCCGTACCTCTGGGGTCACCGATTTCTCGTACGAACAGATCACTTCAGTGTCAAGTTCCTTTTGGATCAGTGCTTGGCCATGATTCCACAGCATCATTGGATGGGCAAGCTATTGGGGTTCGACTTCTTCGTGGAATACAAGGTGGGCAGCACCAATTTGGTGGCCGATGCCCTATCCCGCCGTGACACCGAGGAAGCACCGATCTTGGCCCTCTTTGGTCTACGCTCCGACTTCATCGAGCGACTTCGCCAGGCCAATGATCAGGATCCCGCGCTGGACGCGATCAATGAAGAGATGGCCTCCAACCAGCGTGCGGCTCCCTGGTCCATCGTCGATGGCTTGATGGCGTTCTAGGGGCACCTCTACATCCTGCTTGGAGCCCCACTCCTCCAGGAGCTCCTCGCCGTAGTTCACAACGATGGCCATGAAGGAGTCCAGCGCACGCTCCATTGTCTCCGCCGTGACTCCACTCGCCCAACCTGCGGGCGGTGGTCTAGGACTTCATCCGCGTGTGCGCCACCTGCCAGCGCTACAAATCAGAGCATCTACACCCAGTAGGCCTGCTCCTCCCTCTACCCATGCCGACGTCCATGAGGATGGACATTGGGATGGACTTCATGAAAGGTCCTAATATGGCTAGAGGGGGGTGAATAGCCTATTTAAAAATCTACAAGATCACTAGAGCAATTTGATTAGTATGACTAATAGTGAAATGCAAACTTGCTCTAGCTCTACAAGGGTTGCAAGCCACCTATACAACAATTCTAGTTACTATAATCACTAGGCACACAAATGGCTTAGTCACTACTCACTAAGAGCTCTCACACTTGCTACACTAAAGAGCTCCACTAGATGATCTTAAGCTACAAAGCAAGCTCTCAAATCTAGCTACACTAAAGAACTTGCTACAACTAGTTTGTGGGAATATAAACGAGTGAGTAGGGTGATTATACCACCACATAGAGGAGTGAACCAATCACAAGATGAATACCAATTCAATCACTGAGAGAATACCAACGAGCAAGGGACAACCATTTTTTTCTCTCGAGGTTCACGTGCTTGCCGGCACGCTAGTCCCTATTGTGTTGACCAACACTTGGTGGTTCGGCGGCTAAGAGGTGTTGCACGAACCTCGTCCACGCACTTGGACACTACAAGAACCTACCCACAAGTGAGGTAGCTCAATGACACGAGCAATTTACTAGAGATGCCTTTGGTGCTCTGCCGGGGAAGGCACAAGACCCCTCACAAGCAACCAATCAAGGCCGGAGACAATTACCAACTCCGCTCAATGATCCTCCAATCACTAGGCAGTCTAGGTGTCGGCAAGCGCCAAGAGTAACAAGCTCACAACCAGCCCAAATCACCCAACTGGTGCCACAAGATGATGCAACTCAATGCAATGCACTAGAGGCTCTCCAATCTCACTCAAGATGATGAAATCAAGTGAACAAGTGAGTGGAGTGTGTTACTCAGCTTCCAAAAGGTGTGCACAAGTGTATGAGGTGCCAAGAGAGTGGCCAAGGCCAGACACACCCTCTATTTATAGCCACACAAGCAAATAGAGACGTTACCCCTTTGGAGCTAATTCTACGTGGGCACCGGACAGGGCGTTGTGCCACCGCCCTAGGGGTGGCGGTGCCCCTCCAATGGTCGACTCAATGGCTATTTTGACTAGCTATTGGGGCACCGGACAGGTGACGGTGGCACCACCCTAGGGGTGGCAGTGACCATCCCAGACGTGCCCCCAAAATCAAGTCTCTGGAATATTAGGGCGGTGCACTGCTCTGCTAGTGGCGGTGACCATGGCAGTGACCCCCTACGTCCAAGTCTAGAAACCCCAGCCTTGGGTGAAAAGTGGTGGTGCCACCGGACAGCCCATGGTGGTGCCACCGCAGTGCGAGTGGCGGTGCACACAGCCGTGTCCGGTGACCACCCCACCGGTTGCTTGTCTACCGAGCCTAGGTGGGCACCGCCCTAGGGGTCACAGTGCCACCAGACAGGGGGTGGCGGTGCCACCCAGGCACCACCACTAGCTCACCTTGTTGCAAACTTTTGCGCGATTCGATCCACGTCAACTTGAGCTACTCCCCGCAAACGATGCTAACTCTCAAAGTGTTTTCTCAAAACATGTTAGAACCAAGTTAGCATTTCTCAAAATATTTTCGATAAATATTTTCGCTTGCTCTCCGATGTGCACTAGGCCTAAATGCCATGCATGAAGTCCAACACTTAGTGGCACTAGATGACCGAATTGTCTAGTTAAGAACCCCTCTTAATAGTACGGACATCTACCCTAAACGTGATCACACTCTCTATAGTGTCTTTATCACCAAAACAAAATCCCTAATTATACCTTTGCCTTGATCTCCAAAGGGTTTTGTTTTTCTCTTTCTCCTTTTCCAAGTTGAGCACTCATCATCACATGTGGTCATCTCATCATTTCATGTGATCAACATCATCTCTTGAGTGCCACTATGCTCCACACTTGGATGTACCAACCTAGCTCATGATCACACTAGATGACATAGGTTAGTACTTAGGTTTCATCAATTATCCAAATCCAAACTAGGGCTTTCAATCTTCCCCTTTTTGGTAATTGATGACAACCTCTTTACAAAGATATTCAATAAAATCTTTTTGGATTCATGTTGCTTGCCCAATCATATTTTACCATGTGTAAATGAATTTGGACAAGTACAACAAACCTGAATTGGTAGTATTAGCTCCCCCTACATATGTGCTAGAGTGTTTGGTTTGAAGCTCGCACATATGCATAGATTAGAATTATGGGAGAGTAATTACTACCAAAGATGCTAAAGTGTAAAGAGTTAACCTTTGAAGCGTGATACCAATTGGAGTTGCATTTTTAACACCATCCTTAGCACCATGATTTGCTAGATTTCACTTGAAAAACAAAGACAAACTAGATACCTCATGAGATCAACATTAGAAGCAAGGTTCTAGTACCACTTGTAAAAGTTCAAGGAATATCTAGCTATCCTATGCATGCTAGTTTTTCATTTCATCAATCATTTTCTATGATCTAGCATACACCACACAAGCATGGATAGGGAATTTAAGAACTTGTGCCATGCAAGCAACCATATGTAATGCACATTCAAATGCAACATACAAGTTTGTGAGCTTGCTCCCCCTGCTTGTGTGCTTCAAATATAATTGATTTCCTTACATTTCATTTGTTTGTTTGCTCCCCTTATCTTACTATCTTTGTGAATTTCTCTCCCCCTTTGTCAACAATTAGCACAAAAGGTGAGCTCAAATTTTAGATAGGTTGGGGTGAAGCCATGTAAAATAAGGATCATTTTACCAATTTGGTTCAATCTAGATCACTTGCAAAAGATATTTAATTCAGTTTGATCCAAGGGCAAGCTTTTTCACACCTCCAAATAAGGGTTATCATGCACCATGTTGAGTTAAACACTTATAGCTCATTTTCTAGATTAAACACTAGGTTCACAAGCCCACAAACATGTCATATGCTACCACTAGATCATTTCAAGCATACAAGCAATAGTGGTACCATACAAGCATCCAATTCATTTGATTTTCATTAATGAGCCTAAGACATGTGAGGAATGACTAGATGCATTAAACAAGTCCTTAGCAATGGATGAATGACATCTCAATCAACTTTACCTTGCTTTGCTCGAAGGAGGGGCATGTCATATGTGGTGTGCATCAACACATATTGGAGAAGTCAAGTATGTTCAATTCATTCCTTAGCTTGCAAAACCTCTTCTCATCAAGTGGCTTGGTGAATATATCAGCAAGTTGATCATCGGTGCCCACACTTTCAATGCAAATGTCCCCTTTTTGTTGGTGATCTCTTATGAAATGATGGTGGACATCAATGTGCTTTGTTCTTGAATGTTGAACCGAATTGTTGGTGAGCTTGATTGCACTCTCATTGTCACATAGTAATGACACTTGCTTGAACTTGATTCCAAAATCACTCAAAGTAGTCTTCATCCAAAGTAATTGTGCACAACTACCGGCCGAAATGTACTCCGCTTTGGCGGTTGAAAGTGCTACACTATTTTGCTTCTTTGATGACCAAGATACAAGTGATCTTCCCAATAGTTGACATGTGCCCGATGTGCTCTTTCTCTCAACTTTGCATCCCACATAATCGGAGTCCGAATATCCAATAAACTCAAATCTGGCTCCTTTGGGATACCACAATCCAATATTTTGTGTATGCTTCAAGTACCTCAATATTCTTTTGGTTGTCTTCAAATGGCTCTCTCTTGGTGAAGCTTGGAATCTAGCACACATGCATACACTAAACGTCACATCCGGTCTTGATGCGGTCACATAGAGTAGGCTTCCAATCATAGACCAATACATCTTTTGAAACACCATGTTGCCACTAGCATCACTATCCAAGCTTCCATTTGTCCCCATTGGTGTACTATTAGCTCTAGCATAATCCATTCCAAACTTCTTGAGCATGTCTTTGATGTACTTGCTTTGACTCACAAATGTGCCATTTTTCAATTGGTTGATTTGAAGACCAAGGAAGTAACTAAGCTCTCCAATCATGGACATCTCAAACTCACTTGCTGTCATCTTTCCAAACTCCTCACAAAAGTCTTGATTGGTTGATCCAAATATGATGTCATCAACATAGATTTACAACACAAACAAGTTATTGTCTAGTTTCGTGGTGAAGAGAGTGGTGTCAACCTTTCCCATCTTAAATCCCTTAGAGAGTAGGAAATCCCTTAATATCTCATACCATGCTCTAGGTGCTTGCTTCAAACCATACAATGCCTTTGTTAGCTTGCAAACATGGTTGGGCTTATTCTCATCTTCAAAACCAGGAGGTAGCTCAACATACACAAGCTCATTGATGTACCCATTTAGAAATGCACTTTTCACATCCATTTGGTACAACTTGATGTTATGGGCACAAGCATAGGTTAACAAGATTCTAATTGCTTTCAATCTTGCAACCAGGGCATATGTTTCTCCAAAGTCAAGACCTTCAACTTGAGTGTAACCTTGAGCCACTAATCTTGCTTTGTTCCTTACAACTATCCCATCGTGATCTTGCTTGTTCCGAAAGACCCACTTGGTTCCAATCACATTATGATCCTTAGGCCTCTCAACTAACTCCCATACTTGATTTCTTGTGAAGTTGTTTAGCTCTTCATGCATAGCATTTACACAATCAACATCCAACAAAGCTTCATCTATCTTATTAGGTTCAATGGAACACACAAATGAGAAGTGTTCACAAAATGATGCCAATCTTGATCTTGTTTGTACACCTCTTAAGATATCTCCAATTATAGAATCCAAAGGATGATCTCTTGCAACATTTGTTGGTTGGAGCACTTACACTTGATTGCTTGCATTTGATTGATCATTTGGTTGAGATGATGTACTAGCCACTTGTTGATTTTCCATTTGAGATGATGAACTAGCTTGACTTGTATCAACTTACACATTTGAGTTAGAGAGCACTTGATCTTTGTCATCTTCAACTTCAATCACCTTTCTTGGCCTTATATCACCAATATCCATATTCTTCGTTGCATTGACCAATTGAGTGCCTCTCACATCATCTAGATTCTCATCTTCTTCTTGGGAACCCTTGGTTTCATCAAATTCAACATCATGCACCTCCTCAAGAGTACCACTAGCCAGATTCCAAACTCTATAAGCTTTACTAGTAGTTGAGTAACCAAGCAAGAAACCTTCATCACATTTCTTCTCAAACTTGCTCAATCTTGTGCCTTTCTTCAATATGTAGCATTTGCAACCAAAAACCCAAAAATATGCAGTGTTGGGCTTTCTTCCATTCAAGAGCTCATATGGTGTCTTCTCCATCATAGAATGACAATAGAGGTGGTTGCTATAGTAGCAAGCCGTGTTGATTGCTTCGGCCCAAAACGAATGACTCACATTGTACTCACTTAACATTGATCTTGCCATGTCAATCAAGGTTCTATTCTTCCTCTCAACTAGGTCATTTGATTGAGGAGTGTACTTGGCCGAAAATAGATGTCTAATCCCAAACTCATCTCACAAATCATCACTCTTGTGTTCTTGAGTTCACTTCCATTGTCACTTCTCACTTTCTTGATAGTTGTTTCAAACTCATTCTGAATTCTCTTGATGAATGTCTTGAAGGTTGAAAATACATCACTCTTGTCAACAAGAAAGAACACCCAAGTATATCTAGTAAAGTCATCCACAATCATAAATCCATATTTGTTTCCACCAATGCTAGTGTATGTGGTTGGTCCAAACAAGTCCATGTGCAACAACTCAAATGCCTTAGATGTACTCATCATGCCCTTCTTAGGATGTGTCAATAGAATATGCTCGGCAGTCCACCAAGGGGTATCCCGTGATGGTAGATTTGTCGGTGGGGGTGTGCGTAATCAGGAACCGGATGGTGACACAAGGCGCAGAGACAACGATTTAGACAGGTTCGGGCCATCTGATCGACATAATACCCTACGTCCCATGTCTTTGGTGTATTGTATTGATCTTGCGTTGTATGTAGATGACCCCTGCCTCTCCTTATATACTCTGGAGGGGTAGGGTTACAAGGGAAGTATCCTATTTGGTACTATACAATAGCTTGCGGTGTACGCCGAGCAGCGCCGTGCACGCCTTGATCTTGAGGGCTGGGCCACCTCTGATGGTGCGGCCCATGTCTTGTCTTGTGGGTACCGGGGGGCATACCCCCACAACTAGTCCCCGAGCCTGATAGTAGATGACGTAGTCACATGGTGCCAGGGTCAGAAAGTAGAAGACCAGCCGAGCAGGCAGCCAATCCCCGGGCGTAGCCTCGAGATGAGAAAAGTGCCTAATATGGCTAGAGGGGGGTAAATAGCCTATTTAAAAATCTACAAGATCACTAGAGCAATTTGATTAGTGTGACTAATAGAGAAATGCAAACTTCCTCTAGCTCTACAAGGGTTGCAAGCCACCTATCCAACAATTCTAGTTACTATAATCACTAGGCACACAAATGGCTAAGTCACTACTCACTAAGAGCTCTCACACTTGCTACACTAAAGAGCTCCACTAGATGATCTCAAGCTACAAAGCAAGCTCTCAATTCTAGCAACACTATAGAGCTTGCTACAAACTAGTTTGCGGGATTGTAAACGAGTGTGTAGGAGGATTATACCACCGCATAGAGGAGTGAACCAATCACAAGATGAATACCAATTAAATCACCAGGAGAATACCAAGGGTCAAGAGACAATCAATTTTTCTCCCGAGGTTCACGTGCTTGCCGGCACGCTAGTCCCCGTTGTGTTGACCAACTCTTGGTGGTTCGGCGGCTAAGAGGTGTTGTACGAACCTCGTCCACACACTTGGACACCGCAAGAACCTACCCACAAGTGAGGTAGGTCAATGACATGAGCAATTACTAGAGTTGTCTTTGGCCCTCCACCGGGGAAGGCACAAGACCCATCACAAGCAACCGATCAAGGCCAGAGACAATCACCAACTCTGATCAATGATCCTCCAATCACCAGGCCATCTAGGTGTCGGCAAACACCAAGAGTAACAAGCTCACAACCAGCCCAAATCACCCAACTAGTGCCACAAGATGATGCAACTCAATGCAATGCACTAGAGGCTCTCCAATCTCACTCAAGATGATGAAATCAAGTAAACAAGTGAGTGGAGTGTGTTGCTCAGCTTCCAAAGGGTGTGCACAAGTGTATGAGGTGCCAAGAGAGTGGCCAAGGCTGGCCACACCCTCTATTTATTGCCACACAAGCAAATAGAGCCGTTATCCCTTTGGAGCTGATTCTATGCGGGCACCGGACAGGGCGGTGTGCCACCACCCTAGGGGTGGCGGTGCCCCTCCAACGGTTGACTCAATGGCTATTTTGACTAGCTGTTGGGGCACTGGACAGGTGATGGTTGTACCGCCCTAGGGGTGGCGGTGACCATCCCAGTCATGCCCCCGAAATCAAGTCTCTAGAATGTTAGGGTGGTGCACCTCCGTGCTAGTGGCAGTGACCATGGCGGTGAGCCCCTGCGTCCAAGTCCAGAAACCCCAGCCTCGGGTGAAAGTGGTGGTGCCACCGGAGCCATGGTCGGTGACCACCCCACCGGTTGCTTCTCTGTCGAACCCAAGTGGGCACTGCCAAGGGCGGTGCAACCGGACAGGGGGTGGCGGTGCCACCCAGGCACCTCCACTAGCTCACCGAGTTGCAAACTTTTGCGCGATTTGATCCATGTCAACTCGAGCTACTCCCCGCAAGTGATGCTAACTCTCAAAGTGTTTTCTCAAAACATGTTAGAATCAAGTTAGCATTTCTCAAAATGTTTTCAAAAAATATTTTTGCTTGCTCTCCGATGTGCACTAGGCCTAAATGCAATGCATGAAGTCCAACACCTAGTGGTACTAGATACCAAATTGTCTAATTAAGAACCCCTCTTAATAGTACGGCCATCTACCCTAAACGTGATCACACTCTCTATAGTGTCTTGATCACTGAAACAAAATCCCTAATTATACCTTTGCCTTGATCTTCATAGAGTTTTGTTTTTCTCTTTGTTCTTTTCCAAGTTGAGCACTTGCTCATCATCACGTGGCCATCTCATCATTTCATGTGGTCAACATCATCTCTTGAGTGCCACTATGCTCCACACTTGGATGTACCAACCTAGCTCATGATCACACTAGATGACATAGGTTAGTACTTAGGTTTCATCAATTATCCAAAACCAAACTAGGGCTTTCACTTCATCGAGGCCTTGTCACGCGTGGGCGGCAAGTCAGTCATCCTCACCATTGTTGATCGCTTCAACAAGTACTGCCACTTCATCCCGCTGGCTCATCCCTACTCAGCAGAGTCCGTGGCACAAGCTTTCTTCGCCGACATCGTACGTCTACACGGCATCCCACGGTCCATCATCTCCGACCGTGACCCTGTGTTCACTTCGCTTTTCTAGAAGGAGCTCATGCGCCTCGTCGGCATCAAGTTCCACATGACGATGGCGTTCCACCCATAGTCAGACGGCCAGACCGAGGCTACCAACAAGGTCATCGTCATGTATCTACGTTGACTTATGGGCGACCGCCCCCGCCAGTGGCTGCATTGGCTGCCATAGGCGGAATACATCTACAACACCGCCTACCAGTCCACGCTCAAGATGACGCCATTCCAGATCGTCTACGGTTGTGACCCGCCCTCCATCCGTTCCTATGAACCAGGCAAAACCCAGGTCGCCGCGGTGGCCAAGAACATGGCGAAGCCCGACGAGCTGTTGGTGGATGCCCGCGCCCGCCTGGAGCAGGCCCAAGCCGTCTACAAGCGCTTCTATGACAAACATCACCGCGACGTCCGCTACAATGTCGGGGACTGGGTTTGGCTCCGCCTCCAACAGCAGCATCCCTTCAGGGGGTCACCAAAGGCAAGCTGCAGCCTCAGTTCTATGGGTCGTACCGCATCGCAGCCATCGTCAACGACGTCGCCTACCGCCTTGAGCTTCCTCCCCACGCTCGCCTACACGACGTCTTCCACGTGGGCCTTCTGAAGAAGTTCATGGGCACACCGCCAGCAGCGCCCCCGGCCCTGCCGCCCATCCACCATGGTGCGGCGCAGCCGGTCCCAAAACACGCCACGCGCACCCGGCTGGCCAAAGGCGTTCATCAAGTACTGGCGCATTGGCAAGGCGAGCCTGCGGCCTCCGCCACCTAGGAGGATGTTGACAGCTTCCAGGACCGCTACCCAAGCTTTCAGCTCGAGGACGAGCTGCTCATCCAAGGGGGGAGAGATGTCATGTGGGGCCGACACTACAGCCGCCGGTCTCGGACATGAGGAGCGGCCAGGGCAGCCCCCAAGGGCGCGCATGGCCAGGAGCAGCCCGAGGAGGCTTAGGCGGCTGGGTGCTTTAGCCATTAAGGCAATTATGAAGTAGTTGAGGAGATTAGAAGTTAATAGCCGGTTAGAAGTTAATGGCCGGCATTAGAATCAATGGAGCCGAGCTCCTATATGTACTCCCTGAACTCAGTTGAATGAATCAAGCAAGAACAGTTATCCCTAAACCCTTCCTTTGCTATTCTTAATCTCATCTCCTGCTGCTCGGTAGCCAGGCAAAAACCCTGGCACCGTTACCTGGTTCTAGCTACGAGTTGAGGAGCCAAGGGCCTCCTACCTTGGGCGCCCAGGCCTTTTACATTGGCTCTAAAATAATTGAAAATAGTTCTTAACTCTGAGAATTGCTCACCTTCATAGTGTTATTGAGTAGTGCTTGAATGGTATATTTCTAGCTCTTATAATCTGCAGTACAGAACCAAGGCACATAGCACGTGTTTCACATCAATTTGCAGTCCAACTATTTTTTTTCTAAAGATTGGTGGTCATAGGCTCATAGCAGGGCTAATTTCGCACAGCTTTGAAATTGAACAATCAATTGTGCTGCATGGTAGAATCAGTCATTGTACCATGATCAAGTAACTATCAAGGTATTCAGAGGCCAACATCCAAGGTTCAAGACAACTGCACATGATTAGCAGAGAACACGAACTCAATAGTAGAGTAAGCTGTGGAGTCCCTAGAAATCAATTTTCTTGTTCTCTGTCTAGATTAGGCAATATGGTTTTATTCTACCAGCAGTCCAGCATTCTACTCTTTTTTCTTTCATAAAGTTCAGAGGACACAAATTACTTACCAGCATTGTATGAATGCCAATTTGCTTCGTGACCTGGATGTTGTTTACACTATTGTCGAAGGGAGTTGGCACGAAAATCATCTGTCAGCACAATGGTCAAGCAGAAATAATAAATTCACTTTCAGAGATGAAACTGCGTTGGAGTGTAAATTTTGGGCTTGCATAGGATGGTGAATCTTAAGCAGCTCTCAGTGTGGTCACATTATAAATCTTCGAATATTAGAACACACAGAAAATGGGAACTATCAGATTTGGTGATGCCAACTATCAAAATTTGCAAGAGAATACAGAGTGAAAAGTTCCTACAACTTAAGTTTCACATTAGTTTGGAGCGGGCACTATTCAAACTCACAAGAGGCAACATAATATAGCTATTGGATTGCATTCATCTCCAGTTTCAAGCTACTTTTGGCAGAAAATAAGCTTGTCAGTAATATTGAAATAACCTCTATCACACAATGCATTTAGTCGGACACAAAAATTCTAAATGTGTTTCTACAACTAATAACAAATGTTACCATTATCTACCATCAAGCAAAACCTATGTGTAACTGACACCTTTCATGAATCAAGAATAATGGTGAATTGATCGTAGCAACCTAGTGCCTAGTGCTTAAGGGCAACATAAAAACAATGCTACTAAAAGTTCACTAGCATCTGCTTCATCTATGAAGAGGAGCAAACCCCTATTATATTTCTTCACCCAGTCAAACAGCAGTATTTCCAAAGTAGGCAACCAAGTTTTTATTGGTGCTGACTGCTGACTTAGGTGGTATGGTCTACGAAACACACAGAATTGCAAGGTAGTACCTGGACAAGGGACAAGGGTGGTGGAGTCATCCTCCACTCACCAGTGACAGTGCGGTAGCCCACGCTGCTCCTAGTCCTAGTGCTCGAATGTAGATCCTCCGCGGTGGTGCTCCTCGCTGCTCCGCTCGAATGGAGATCCTCCGTGCGAGAGCCCCAGACCTCTGAGGGTAGGGAGGGAGTGACGGCCCGATGTGGCCTCGTCGTCGGCGTTGGTGTCGTCGAGGCCCAGCAGCCACGCTGGAGCCGCCCCTCTCCGACAGATCGGTGCACCATCTCCAAGGATTTGAGCGCCGCTGGCCTAGATGGAGGGGGTGCGTGCGCCACTACTAGCCGGGAGGGGACCGAGCGCTCCGGTCGGCCCTGCAGCGACACCACAACAGCTATTGTTGCCCGCGCATCGAGGATCCATGCGGCGGCGTGTTGAGGCTCCAAGCTTGGCTAGGGTTTTTTTCCGAGAAGAGAAGGTAAGCAGGGGGCGTGGAATAGCCGGGAGCGCGTGATTGACGCGACTCACGAAGTAAAGTGGACGGGAGGTTTCCTTTAAGGCACGCGGTCAATGCCGGGTGGGCCCATCTCGGGGTGAATTGAAGGGAGCAGAGGGCATGCCACGCGTAGGATCACTTGTTGGTAGAACGACGACCCCAAGTAAAGAATGTCGCACCAAAAAATTATCCATTTTTTAGTCTTTTTAGTTGTGAGTGAGAGAAAAAGTGATAATTCTTTCACATCTCTACACCATGTTGGAAACTTGGAATGGTTTTTTTTGTAGCAATCGAATAACTAAGAGAAAATTTAGGGCCCACTTACTAGCATTCTGGATTCTACTACATACCGGATTTCATTTTTCGCTCAAAATGTTTCTCTGTGAATTAGAATGACTTGCAAAATAGTTTGGCTCGTTCGTTGGCTGGGTTCTGATTCAAAAGAAAGGAGGGTAGTTTTTTTATCTCAAGAAAGGAGGGTAGTTGACATGCCAAGAAATTGAGTCATAATCACTAGAAATCGTCTCTTCGGAGATATCCGATAATCACTAGAAATCATGTTTGCCTCCTAATCTCTCAACGTCAACGCGGAGCAACCGTCAAAAGCAACTGAGCAGGCCTCGGAACAGGTATCAGGACTATGCCAGCTGCACAAACAATATGTCATCCATTATTTAGTAATACCTATGCAACTATCAATGTTATGTAAAAAAGAACGATAATGCTCTTTTCAGTGCATCCATCCGTTCGGATGGTTTCTCCATAAAAAACGCCAACTCCTTGCTACTCCTCACCCATCACAGCCTTATCCACCGCGGTAATGCTCTCCTCAAGACGTCCGTCCGTTCGGATGACTTCTTCATAAAAAATATTGATTCCCCATTCCTCCTCACCTGTCGCGGCCTTAGGCACCGCGCCATCAGACCTTCACGCTCGACTCAACCACGCCGCCCGCTCGCCGCTCACCTTCTCCAGCGCGGGGGTCGCTCGGCATGAGCGGCGCTGCCGCCTCCACCGTGGGGGCACCTCGTCATGAGATATCGCACCCGCCTGCCCTATCGCTGGAGCCACGCAACTGCTCGCCGGGGCCGTACAGCCACCCGCACGCTGGCATGCCCGCACCACTCCACGGTGTTGAACTCCGCGTTGTCGAGCCTTCATTACATCCAAGCAGCAAGTAGATGTTGCGCTTCAAAGCCCATGTTGCAAGCGTGTGTGTCAAGTGTTTCAGATATTTTAGAGGTATGTTGCAGGTGTTTCGTATGCTACAGAGATATGGGCCAGGGGTATCTGCACCACCCATATATATGACTACCACCCAGCTATTGGCCCAACAACCATCAAGGAGGAAGCCCGTAAGATCTGACACGATCAACCAACATGGGGATCAAGGCAAACAAAGGCGGGTGTATCTGGACGATAGTTAGGATCAATCTGTTGCACATATCGTCTAACAAACTAGGAACACAATCTGCTAGCCCGATCACCCTCCCTGTAACCCTACCTCTCCTGCCTATATAAAGGAGGGTAGGGACCTCAGGCACGGGATTAAATCTTCCACATATTCCATCTACCTTGTAGCTAGGAGCAACAACCCCTGTAATTGAGCATACGAATATAAGAGCAGCCGCACCACTGGAGTAGGGTTTAGCACGCACCGTGCCTCGAACCAGTATACATCTCTGTGTCTCGTGTGTTACCATCTGATTTCGTCTACGCGATCACGTTGCTGAATATTGCCAGAGCAAAATAATCCGATAGTTGACGTGCCAGGTAGGGGCCTTTCGCGTTTAGACTAATCTTATGTTTCAGATGGGAGTCATCTTCAACATCGGCGATGAATTAGAACAGGAGCGGCGGGGCAAGGGGATCACTTCGGCACGCTCGACTTCATCGCCGACCAATTCGGGGACCTATGCCTTTAGGAACCCGAGCCGACCGAAGAAGGCGAACAGTCCCTCCAGATCCGTGCTTTCACCGCCGGGCTGGAGGAGGCTGTGGATGCCAGACCGGATGCCCTCACGGTATACCTGAAGCGTTATGCTCTTCTTTTCATTGAAGATGGACAAGAAGGTGAGGTCGTCCCCACTTTTCGCATCAGCAAAACCATGGATCTCGACTTCACTTCAGATCCAATACCCATACCTCACCCCCACCCCCCCCCCGATCTTTGACAAGATCAGGGCATACAATGACAACACATGGCGAGACACTCTCGTAGGCTACGGTGGAACCCACCGAACCTCCCACGGAGGAACACCAGCCGCAGGAACTGACAGACCGCAACAACACCGATGGCACCCCCGATCAACAAGATTGGTGGGACGACACCGACGTATCCAGACTCATTGATCCGGAGGCCTTCCATCGTTTTCTCTATAGCTACGACTAGCTACTCAAGAACTCTGACTCTGACGGGGACGATGATGAAGCCATCCCATGTACGACAGGCACCAACGCTGAATCATCACCGGACAAGCAGCCAAAACTCGGACGGTCCCCACCGATGAAAGGCTAAGACCTTTTTCGTAACCGAAAAGGGTAACAGGACAGCACAGCCAACTACTCAAGAGCTGACCCTGCTTCGGGATACTCTCGATCCAAGCTACACACTTGCATCTGATGGCCGATGGCCATGGGTAAGAGGGGGCCATCGTCCCTCCCTCAACGAGAAGGGAACCCTCATTAGCTAACAGATTGCCAAGCCGGATCACCCGAGGGGAGGGCCCGAACAACCGGTACCACCCCCAAGCCAAGCAAGGCTGAAAACTCTATGAATCGGCCTACATGCAAAACTATGTAGCTGCACCAGTCGTCTTGTTATGTTCTTGCTAGCCAAAGGATTCGATCGCTCCCGACTCGTCTATTGTTCAGGATAGAGAACCTAAATGGATCTCCCCTCATCGACGAAGAGGTTACCCTCAAGCGAGATGGACAGTGAAGGGTCACAAGAATGTATCCAATGGTGACTCCTACCCCTGAGGGCATAGCCTGGCAGCAGGAACTCAGCAAGCATCAGGACAATAGTCAACAACCATCAGTTATGTCTAATTCACCCTTATTGTTTCATGTTTTTCTCGTTGCATTACATTCTGCGAGAATTCACATATATCCATTTGATGCAAATGTATATCGATACCTCCCGGGCACCTCGAGGAGGATATCTCGAATCACTTGGGGGTTGGCTATATCAAACTGACCCAGTTATGAACATCTATAGTGTTATGATCGAAAGTTACACTAACCTACCATTACGATCAGGGAACTACAGAGGCCGTCCTATGGACTGTATACATGTTCCCCTTTTCTTCCACTGATCGAAGTCTCATAGGCCTTGAAATGGTATAAGTGACTTAACAAGACCTTGCATGGACTTTTCTAGGACATTTCATTCTGGTCGAATAATCCCTAGGTAGTTGGTCTAAAAGCTTAAACCAGCATCAAACACTAAAGACAAAGAAAGACGGGAAATGAAAAGGTGCGCAAGCTATGCCGAACAAGAACTTGCTCCAAGCAATATTGTTTTGCCCCAAACGAGTCGGGTGAACCACCCAAATTTGATCGACACTCACTATGAACCAAAGCCTCATGCTCTCTCCCTAGATTGAGTAAAGCCTTAGTCCTACGTGACAAACACCTTCAAGCATCTCGACCCTGAAAGTATCACGAGATATCTTTGGGTCATGATGCCAATATTGGCGTAGCTACGCTAACCGATCAGCACGCCACTTGAAGTTCGATGATAACCAGTCGAATGACGCCCGAGCAAACCGCTCGGGGGCTATATGTGCACGACAAAACTTGTCACATAATCAAAAGATGGTCTCAGGATGTCAACTACCCTATGGGTTCATGACGATTGTGACATGACTCCAACCCTCAGATGCGCCACGCCGACCCACCCGAGCGTTCGGGGGCTACATACCATCACACACAATCACCACGCACAGAGAATCCAATTTGCAGAGACATCGAATAACTACAAAATCCAAACTTTATTACACCTTCTTTTACAAAGAGGTACAGAATCTACTCCTAAAGGGGGGCATCCTTGATGACCTGTTCCACATCAATAATGGCGGCAATCGTCTCAGCATAATCGCTGAACTTGACAATCAACCGGCGGATGTCGACGTCATCGGGAATTTCGTCCGCCGTCGGGAACCCGGGCGCCATCTCGCGCAAATCCATCTTATGACTAAGATGGAGATGAGCCGCGGTCAAGGCTCCTGCGGTTCCATGGCGGACTCCATGAGCCACCACCTCTCGGATCTATGTCGGGAGGCATCAGAGCTGATCAAGAACGTTCGTCCCTACCGGCAGCACCATCGTAACGGCGACAATCACCACCTTATGAAGCGTCGAGTGACACTCACTACTGGTCTGTACCAGGGCAATGGAGGAATGTGCCCAAGTGTTGACGGTAGTTAACAACCTTTATAAACCGTCAATATAACATGTATAAGGGCATAAATATAATCACCAATGAAGGTTTAAGGGTTTAAACTAACAAATTCCACGAGTTTTGGTGAATCTGTATTCTCTACAGGGTTTATCCAGAAAACCATCAAGGTGGACCTACATGTCAAATTTAATTGCGCTTATCCACAGCAAAACGGACACCAGAAGATTCTAGAAGACTCGAGAGGACTCCACACCGAAGCGGAGGGCGAGACGCCCCCACCTGTTAGCCGCCCAACCCCTAGAACCCACCTATCAGCACCTCATAGTTATGTCAGTTCTCCCCGCCTCCTAGTTTGCATCTACGCCATCCTTTAAGTTGGTTTGATCCAAGGGCTCACGTTGGATGCTCCGGGCCATATATACCAGCCCCTGCCACCCCTAGGCATAAGTCATTTAAGAAGATAGAAACTCTAATCATCCTCAGAGCTCCACCATATTCTAGGGCATAGCTAGTTAGGCTAGGTCTAAAGGGAGGCAAGCAGACTTCGCTTGGATTCCTGATCTTATCAAGAGCGTGGTTTGGTATAATCTTTGTACCCCTCTCTCTTTTGTATCTCCATTACTTTTATATGCTAGTTACAATTGTTATGACAATATCAGTATTCATCTTATTCATATTCTTTGCTATAATGTTCATGGTCTACTTTGATTATATGCTTAGTATAGTTGGATTATCATTATGTTCATGCATAAGTTCGTATAGCACTCACTCTAAGGATCCATGGGTGGGTGGTCGACATTGTGTAAGCGTGGTGCTTATACGTTGTTTACCTACGGATACACCCTATATTCTGGGTCATGTGGTAGATCATGGATTTGACACTCTCGTTGAGTCCTTTGTAGTCCACTCCCCGAATATAGGCTCATGTAGGGTTCGGTTATGAAGGAAGAGCAAGCTCTATTCTTAATCTTCTTTAGTAATATCCCTTATGTGTAGATATGATGATGATCTTAGCAATGATTACTAGGTATAATTGCACATCAATGTATGCTTTGACTTGTAATTAAGAATGACTTAGGAATTATTCCTCTAATATTCTACCTGACCATGCTAATGCCATAGAAAGGAGTACTCTGAGTGATTTATCATTATCATTGATCAATACTCATCATCATCATATATATATATATATATATATATATATATATATATATATATATATATATATATCTTATCCTATGACTTACCCCTATTATGAGTAGAATATTGGTTATGGTTTACTTCTCCTTCAATAGTATAAGTTATCAATACATGTCCATGCTAGACCTTCCCCGTGGTAAAAATATAAATAATGATACCTAGAATACTCTCTGGTAAAATGTTGCAATAATATATTATCTGTGCGCTTGCAGATCCTTTTCATTCATATATTTATTTATTCTTCCTAGTCACATAATTAATAAAGAATTGTTTAGTATTATTCTAGTAGTAGTGCTATGTAGTACCAATAAGTATCTCTAATATCATCACTAGGGATGACAACCTAGTAAAGTTAGGAGATATAGGTTTATAATATGTGGCTATTTAAAAACAAGTGACACGTTAATAAATACCAACAAGCATTTCTAGCGCTGTTGCTAAGGACTAGATTTAAAACTCTGTTCTTAGTAGCGACGCTAAGAAATGTCAACAAGCATTTTTGGCGCCATTGCCGGGGAAGGTAGCTAGGCAAAGGAAGTATTGATACACTTATACTTATTGATATGATCAAAGATAACCATTGACCTCTGCTCAAGCAAAGTTACCCTAGTTTTGTCTACTTGTGTATCTTATGCAGGGTAATGTATGACCGGTTTTGACCTTCCAACAAACTACGTTGAAGATCCAGAAGCATTAATCAGAAGGATTAGAGCTAAACTCAAGAAATTCTAGCTTTAAAATCGGAAGACAACCATATAAGCCGAAGCTTAACACCAGAATTTGAAACCATGGCTAACAGGACTCTCCGTGATTTCTCTGCTCCAACTACGGCCAACATCCGTACTGGACCAACAGTCAATGTTGGAGACAATGGATTTGAGCTCAAGCCAGCTCTCATCAACATGGTGCAAGCAAACCAGTTTTGTGGAAAGGCACATGAAGATGTGAGTGCACATCTCCAACACTTTCTAGAGATTTGTAGCACTTTCACCATCAAAGGAGTGACCCAAGGTGCCATACTACTTCACCTTTTCCCATTCTCACTCTTGGGGAAGGCAAAGCAATGGTTCTACGTGAACAAAGATAGAAATACTACATGGGATAACTGCTCCACTGCCTTCCTAGCAAAGTTCTTTCCCACAGGCAAGACCAATGCTCTGCGTGGGAGAATTTCAAGCTTTTAGCAACAACATGATGAATCTGTCCCTGAGGCATGGGAACACTTTCAAGATTACATTGCGGAATGTCATCATCATGGGATGGAGAATTGACTACTCATGCAGACTTTCTACCACGGGTTGACCAACAGTACTCGTGAGACTATGGATACTGCTACTGGAGGTGCATTCCTGTCACTCACCATACCAGCTACAACAGCTCTTGTGGAGAAGATGGCCTCCAATCAAGGTTGGAATGAAGAACGTGTTCAAACTCACAAGAGGGGTGGAGGTATGTATCAACTCAAGGAGGTAGACATGCTATCTGCCAAGATGGACCTGCTGATGAAGAAGCTTGAAGATCAAGCCAATGAGAAGTAAGAAGTCATGCACATTCATGATTCTTGCATGACATGTGAAGTGTGTGGAAACATTGGGCATTTAGGAAACAGCTGTCCTGAAACCCAAGAGGATGTGAACTTTGTCAACAACAACTACTACTTTCGTTCTCAGTAGAATCAAGGATGGAACCAGCAACAGAGACCGAACTACCAAGGTAATTATCAAGGTAACTATCAAGGTATTAATTTTAATAATTTCAATCAACTACCCTTGAGAGAATTAATTGCTAGCCAATCCAAACTTATGGAGGGATTATCTAGAAAGGTAGCTACCAATGATAAAATTCTAGAGAATATAAATAATAGAATGGATAGCTTTGTTTCTGCCATTAAAAACCAGCATAGCTTTAATAAATTGATAGAATCACAAATAGCTCAGCTGGCTTCTGTTGTTCCTTCGTCCGACAAAGGTAAGATTCTAGGGCAACCGGAAGATCTAGAAACTGCAAATCTTGTCAATATTCACAATGCAACATATTACTGTATACAACCATCGATGGGAAGGTGGATAGACTATACCTTGCCGGAAAAGAAGAGCGATCCAGGGAGACCTGTCATCCCCATCGCCATTGGACCTCACATTTTTCAAGAAGCTGTCTGTGACTTTGGAGCAAGTGTCAACATCATGCCTAAGGTAATTTATGATCAAATTAATGGAGATACTTTGTTGTACACAAATATACATTTGCAGCTTATAGATTAGTCACTCTGTTACCTCAAGGGAGTTCTTGAAGGCGCTATTATTCGAGTGGGACAATCATATGTTCCCGTAGACATTGTGGTTTTGGAAATAGGTGGAGATGTAAGGGCACCCATTATTTTGAGACAACCTTTCCTAAGCACCGCAAAATCCATCATCTACATGGTTAGTGCCAAGAAATGTTTCACAATCAAGGATAGAAAGGAAAAGTTTTCTTTTAAGAATCGTATCTTGCAATCTCCTGGAAATCCGCAGATGCCATACCTACCCGAAGAGACAACAGTGACCAAGAAGAAGAATAACAGGAGAAGGAGAAAGAACAAAGCTTGGCAGCCACAAGAAGAATTAGTCAATATAATCAACACACTCCGATCAGAGTACGACCACCTACTCACTTCACCATTCCTTGCTAAGAAGGATGATCTAGGCGTACCCATGATCGAGTGTACCATTGGACAAAGAATCTTCCACAAGACCTTCTGTGACATTAGGTCAGGTGTCAATATAATGTCCAAGGTAACGTATGAATACTTATTTGGCGATCAACCTTTGTTCCCTACATATATGCAATTGCAGATGGCGGACCAATAATTCTAATTTCCGAAAGGAATAGCAAAGGATGTCATAGTAAGGATACATGATCACTATACCCTTGCCGACTTCATGGCTCTAGACATGGGAGAAGAAGAAGATGATACATCCATCATCCTTGGAAGACCGTTCCTCAACACTACCAACGCAATCATCTACGTCGGATCTAGACAAGTCCACTTCCAATTCCCTAGAGAAATGGTACGCTGTTATTTCAATAGTTATACCACTTATAAGCAGCCGAAGAAGCCCCCCTCTTGGAGGAGACGTCGATCATCCCGAAACCAAAAGAATCAATCCCCAAAGAAAAGTCGGGAGGAAGATGAGGAACCTGAAGAAGTTGTAAAAGATGAGCCCGCTCCGCCAATATCAAGTCCATAGACCAAGCATGTATGGAAAGAAAATGTAACATCGCCACTAGAATCACAAGAGGTGCAACCATCAGGGTCTCCATCCCTAGGACTGACTGATACACCCAAGGAATAAACAAGATAGGAAAAGAGTCCTGTCCGGAGGACATAAAAATCCGAACCCTCGCCGAGAGGTAATATCGGTAGTTATCCATATTTACTTTTTAGTATTGCATGAATTACTTTTCACTTTAGCATATTTACTTTCCTGCATTAGCATTGCATTTAGAACAGGAAGATAAAAAGTTTCATGACTGCATTACAATATTGCAACATAAATCCTAAGCCCCACATGAGTAATTTTACGGTGTGCAAACACCCAAGGGAAGATTCACTGTGGTGCACAAAAAATTATATATATATATAAAACATGCATGCATATTTTCTTTCTGTATTATATAAATAAGAAAATTTGTCTAAACCTGTCTAAACCTCCAAGGACAACAAATCTCTGAATGGCTGACCGCTAATCGCTTATCCTAATCTGTGCCCACGAGTTTTGGTGTTATTGTCGGAGTATTTTGCAGGATAATCAATAGTAAAGCCATCCATCCGAAGTACATTTTCCTGAACTGTCACTACATTTGCTGCACGAGGAACACAACTTCTGGACGGATGAGAAAGACTTCTGCTGGTAGACTCACTCTAAGAAAAACCATGACAACATCCATCTTGGGGGAGGAGCATCCCACATGTATCTAGATAAGTATTTCTTTCCCTTTGGTTTTACTATTAAGTTTGCTTCATGTTAATTAAAATAAAAAGATGCAAAATAAACAAAAATAAAATAAAAATTTATCGTAGCAATATAATAGTAAGGTGTGATCTTAAAAATAAAAACAAAATAAAAAGTACATGTCTAGTTTGATTTCTAAGAGCTAAATAAATAAATGAACTTTAAGGATAATCTCTTGCAATGGAAATGATGAATAGTTGCTTTGTCGTAATTCCTTTCAAGTACCTAGTTTTCAGCCTTGAATTCTCTCAAGTTTTGGATACGACTGTTTTGATATAAGAATTTACTCTGAACTTGAAACTCGTGGGTAGCATATGCTTTGTGGGGGGTACGACCTCGGATACCCACGGCAAGCCACATGGGCTGTGCCCCCAGGGGCGGCCCAACCCACAAGACAAAGCCTTGCAGGGCACGGCACTGCTCGGCTCATCCCACAAGACACCGGGAAGATATCCTAAAGATACTACGAGATCTGTTAGGATACGTATGATCCCATGATTCCTGTAATCTGTTATTACTTTTCGGTTATCTCCTAGATCTAACCGACTTGTAACCCTGCCCCCCAGACTATATAAGGTGGGCAGGGACCCCCTCCAAACACACGCAAATATCATACGATAGCCAATACAATCCAACAGACCATAGGAGTAAGGTATTACATCGTGATGATGGCCCGAACCTGTCTAACTTGTGTGTCTCTGTCGCCTTCTTGTTCTTGATTACATGCATCTCTGTCGATCAATCTACCTTCGTGGGATACCCCTCGGAGGACTGCCGACGATATTCTATCGACAGTTGGCGCGCTGGGTAGGGGTGTGCATGTTGTTTCCATGTCCAACAAGATGGTACATTTTGCAGGCTCTTCGTCCCTCCCACAGCCTAGCCAGCTCTTCACGGTCAGATCGATCTCCTGGATCATCAACGCTGATAGAGTCGGAGACCTCATCGAGCCGGTGCAGATCAATACTGCGCCGATCACCCCAACACCTACGACTGTAGATCTAATCTCAAAACCACCTCCAAGGTCGCCTTCACTGACAATTCACGACCCGCTCCCCCGCTACCCGAGGAGGCAAATCAACAACGACGATCTGATCGCATCCATCGATCAAGTTAGCTAGAAGCTTGCCGATTGCCTCTCCATCGCAGAATTGGCTCTGACCACTCTAGTCCAGTGCCGACCACCCTCTGATTCAGATCTATCGGGGGGTGGATCAGGAAACTATAGGGATTACGGCCCTACCCTTCGGGCTGACCAGCGTCGCCGCCGCCTATCAAGATGACCTAAGGGGCAAATTCGCCGACCAGGTGGGAGATATCCATCCTCTCGCCGACCAGATCACTAACCAGCTCTCGCCGGCTGTCAACATGCTACACGTCGGCCGATGCCCCGAAGCATCCCTCCAAACCATCCTAGAGGAAAATCCAGACTCCAAGTCCTAGGGCTCTACGGAGACCGCCGCTGAAACCACCGCCGAACAACCTCCTTTCCCTCACTTTTCCATGGAGGCGGAAGTTTCAACGTCAACTTCGACAACCCCCACAGGATGGGGAAACCGAGGAGGACCGCGCCGCTTGCATCAATAGGAATGTCAACCGTGTGCAGCGCCGAGCAAATGAGGCTGCCCTTATGCTAGTCGAGGTTTCTTGTAACGATTAGCTCGACTCGCAAGGAAGGCCACGCCCACTCCAATGCAACCTCGATGACGAATTTGTCCGTGTTGACGGCCACGACGTTTACTAGACTCCAAGCACCAACTTGGCTGTGGTCGCCAATGAGCTCGCCCGGCTCCCGCAAACACCAGAGGTCGCCAAGGTTGCCGCCATGCTTAAAGTGGCACACTGCCAGGTCAATGAGATTCGCCAGGATCAGAGACCTTCATACTCGACGAGCTCGATTCGCCGATCCACCGTGCCAAGATCTAATCGCCGCCCCAGCCGAAGTCGCTTCGCCAACCAGCACCACGACGATGGACAACCTCTCTAGTGGGGAGCTAGGGGCAACCGCTTTGAACACCCTCACCAACATGACTAGGAGGTTGACCAAGACGTCTGAGCGTACCTCAATAATCTCCGAGACGCGTGATGACATATCGACGAGCGTCGTTTCTCTCGCCATGAAAAAGAAGTACGCCACTGTCAAGAATACGAGCAAGAGTTCGGTAATCCAGACTTAGCCCTCTAGCCGCTCAACGTCGACGTCGAAGAGGCCAAAGTATGCTTTAAGGAGGATGCGGGCACTCATCGCCCAACTCACCGCAGCAACAAGCGACTCGACGACCAACGCCATAGCGACTGCCGCTACGACGACCGCAGTCACCATCGTGACAGTGGCCGTGACCGGCCATAAGGGTCCAAATTTGGTCAATATCGCAGCCGCCGACGAGACCACATCGTCGCTGCCATTGATGAACCTCGCGCCAAGCGCAACTACGACAAGCAGTACAAGAAGATTCTCGAAGGCCCGTGCCCTCTCCACAAAAATAGCAAGCATAAGATGAAGGACTACCTCAGCTTGGCTAAGGAGTTCTAGGTTAAGAAGCTGGACGATGACAACAATGACGGAGCCGGAGACTGCCGACCACCTGGGGGCACCAACAACGCCTTCCAGGATCATGACAAAGTGGTCACCACCATCTTTGGGGGCCTTGCCGCCGCCAAAAGCAGAAGAGATCAGAAGCTCACCACCCGCCGGGTGCTCGCTGTCAACGCGGAAGACGCCGTCGCCAACCCCAGCTATCGCCCCTGGTCCGAGGTCCCCATCACCTTCAGCAGGGCCGACCAGTGGGCGGACATCCCTTAAATAGGGCGTTTCCCCCTCGTTCTTGATGCAACCGTCAGAAAAGTGCTTTTCAGGAAAGTACTCATCGATGGCGGAAGCACTTTGAACCTCCTCTTCGTCGGAACCCTAAAAGAGCTAGGCCATGGGATAGGAGACCTCGCACCCTCCGACTCCTCCTTCTGGGGCGTGGTACCTAGCAGGGCATCCAAACTCCTTGGAGAGATCACCCTCCCAGTACAGTTCAGCATGGCTAGCAACTACCGCGTCGAGCACATCAATTTCTACGTCGCCGACTTCAACACTGCCTACCACGCCATACTTGGTCGGCCAGCTCTGGCCAAGTTCATGGTCATACTGCACTACGCGCGATTTGGTGCTAAAGATGGCCTCGCCTGTAGGAGTCCTGGCCCTGCGGGCCAACCTCTCCATCGCCCACGCCTACGAGACAAAGAGTCTTGCCCTCACCGAAGCCATCGACCTCTCCATCCAGATAGCTACCATGGTCACCGACGCCAGGATGGTGCCTGCCGACGACCTGGAGATCCCAATGCTGGAGCCTCCACGTGCCTCCACCAAGTCCAAGGAAACCAAGGAGGTCGGCCTCGGCCTCGACGACCCCTCCAAGACCGTGAAGATTGGGGCTCACCTCGACCCCAAATAGGAAAACACGCTCGTCTCCTTCCTTCATGCCAACATCGACGTGTTTGTTTGGAAACCTACAGACATGCCGGTGGTACCACGGGAGAAGATCGAGCACTCCTTGAATGTCTTGCCAACCGCCAAACCGATCAAGCAGAAACTCTGATGATTCGCGCCAGACAAGGAGGCTATTAGGGTAGAAATAAAATGGCTCCTAGCTGTCGGATTTATTAAAGAAGTGTATCATCCTGAGTGGTTAGCAAACCCTGTTCTCGTTCAAAAAAAGAATAAAGAATGGAGAATGTGTGTTGATTGCACTGATCTCAACAAACATTGCCCTAAAGACCCCTTCAGTCTGCCTCGGATAGACGAGGTTGTAGACTCCACCGCCGGCTGTGAACCGCTCTCCTTCCTCGATTGTTACTCTAGCTATCGCCAGATATCCCTCAAGGAAGACGACCAGATCAAGACATCGTTCATCACGCCTTTTGGTGCGTATTGCTATACCACCATGTCCTTCGGACTCAAGAACGCCGGGGCAACCTACCAAAGGGCCATTCAGATGTGCCTCGATCAATAGATTGGCCGCAACGTCGAAGCATACATCGACGATGTGGTCATCAAGTCCAAGACCGCCGATAATCTCATCGCCGACCACGAAGAAACTTTCACCAACCTAAAAAGGTACAGATGGAAGTTGAACCCTTCAAAGTGCATCTTTGGAGTTCCATCCGGCATAATCCTAGGCTACATCGGCAGCGCCCGTGGCATCGAGCCCAACCCCGACAAGGTCTCCGCCATCACCAACATGAAACGACCAACCTACGTAAAGGACATACATAAGCTTACAGCCTGCATGGCTACTCTGAGCCGCTTTATCTGTCGATAGAATATCATCGGCAGTCCTCCGAGGGGTATCCCACGAAGGTGGATTGATCGGCAGAGATGCGTGTAATCGAGAACAAGAAGGCAATAGAGACACAAGAATTTTGTAATTACGTTGGTGCAATCAACCACAGCGATCATCCAAGGCCAGCCGGGGTTTGGTACTAGTACGTAGTTGATAAGTTCCTCTCTTGCCTTGGAGAAGGTCCCAAGAAACTTCACAAAACTAAGAGTAAGAGTCCAAAAATTTGTGTGCTGTCATGTAAAAAAAAATGTCCATGTGGCCATGTGAAAATCATCGGTACACATGGAACTGCTATTTCATATCATATTGACAACTGGCGCTAACAGTTGTCTTGATCTACACAGCTCCATCTTCTAGCTATAGCAGTTGCAGTCTTAGGTGCAATTGTTTACTTCATCAGCAATGCAGTCGCTGAGCAGTTCAACCTTTACAAAGTTTTTAATAAGTGAGTAGGCAGTATCTGTTTTAGGTTGCAGTGAACAAGCAGGGTGCAGGGCACTAGAGCAAGCAGATTGGCTAGGTTTTCGATTAGTTTTCAGCACACCACTAGTTTAACTCACGTAACTGTGAACTAGGTATGGTGATATATTTACGTAACAGCAGCTACCAGCAGCATGTGGCCCAAATTTAAATTTGCACTAAAACGACAAGCATCAATCCATCAGTTACGACGCAGTCCACTGGGAAGGGTCTTTTTAGGTCCACCACGCGGGGCCACCTTCAACTCCATGTAAATTACCTAAAAAGACGAGATCGGCCCATGTTTTTATACATTCTTGTTACAGTAGTATATACTATACGTACCCACTGGATGATGGGTCCTCCATAGACCATAGTCCATACCCACCGCGTCAACGTACAATGAAAGCGAGCCCTGTTCATCTCAGGTTCTGAAGGCAGAAGCTTTGGAATTGGATCCTCGCTCCGGTCAAGCCTCAGTCCTCCAACAGGTTAGTGATCAGTTCTGCCACTGATTTTTCTCCATCCATGGCAAAAGCACTTGCCTTGTGCTAGTAACCTCTGCTTCCTGATCCAGTGATCCGTGATTAAGCATGTTATAGATGATGGTCTCTGTGTTAGTGTCTGTACAAATAAATTTGGAGTAGATGACTTGGGATATAACCCGGCCAAATAGGACCTTATGGAACGTAGACGCACCATATGATGCTGGTTGAATTTACACCACACACACGGTTTTTGAAGATTTGATTAATTTGTTTCAACTTCCCGCTTCTGTTTTGCAAAAGCAACCATAAGCTGAAATAAAGAAGGCCTAACAAATTTCAAAAGTTACAATTGTATATTGACATTCCTTTGCTTTATGCTCTGCCCTTGGTTATACTACATATTCTGTTGGAGGAGCTGGGAAATTCCATTGCCCTCTCTTTTGAGGTGAAAGCTTAATTCATATAGTAGTATTTGAAAAAAAAAACAAGTACCAAAGTGTGACTGCTGTGGAACAGCAACCGTACCATGAGCGTTCTACCATTAATTTAGGGATGAAAGCCAGTTTGTCCGAGAATCCACAGATAGACTTAGTTTTGTAGGTTGAGGTTACCCTCATAACACATAAAAATTAAGTATATTTGTGGCTACATTAATTCTCTAAGTCAAGTTGCTCTCTGAAGCATGAAGTTGATATAGGTCAATCTTGCTTTAAGGAGTTAACTAAGAGTTGTGAAGTAGTGTAGAGTGCAAGGCAAATCTGTGCACCTTACTATGGGCTTGTTTGGGAGAGCTCCAAGTGCTCTAGATCCACAGAAAACCGCTTCAATTCTAGTTCTTTTTACCACAAACACCTCAGCTCCGTGGAATCCAGATCCACCAAAAATCCAGATAAGAGGGCCAGATCCTTGGATTTCCTCAAGCACCTCAAGAGATGCTCTAAAAACTCATGGATCTCTGGAGTTGGCCAAATTATATCCACCATGCCACTCATTGCACAAAATTAACGGTTCATTTTGCTTCTTCTTTTTTTTGTCACGACAAGCCCCAGCCCGAGCTCCATCGAGACCGCCGCCCGCACGTGAGACCGCTCCCGTGCCCCTCCTAGGTTCCAGCCCCATCATCGCGCGTTCCACCGCTAGAGCCCGCTGCTTGTGTGACCTCACCGCCGCTGGCTGCCCGTGTGACCTCACCGCGCGGAGCCCACTGCTGCCTACAAGACCTCGTGCGCATGGAGTCTGCTACTACTCGCGTGACTTCGCTCCGCTGCCAATTTCTCCCAGCTCCAGCGCCGGCTGTGCGCATCCCAGTCGCGCATGCTCGGCCCCCGCCAGTCGTGCAGGCGCCAACACCCCCCCCCCCCCGCCGCGTCACGCCGCCGGCTGCGGAGTCGCCACCCTGCCCTGACACACAGACCTCTCCCGCGCATCTCTCCGGGCGGATTTCGCCACACGCACGTACAAGGATGATTTTTAGGAAGGAGATGAGACTGATGCACGGGCCCAGGGTTGTCATGAGAGAGAGGAGAGGAAGAGCTCTTGTTCATGGGCTACAATTGGGCTAGCTTGTTAGGCCAGCCCAACAGATCCACCGTGGAGCTCTCCTAAAGACTTTTCTCAGCAACAGTGGGATCCCAGATCCAAGTTGGAGCTGCTCCTGGATCCCGGTTTTCAGACTTGAAGCTCTGCCAAACAGGGTCTATACACACGAACTAGTGTTCCCTCAAATCCAGATCCACCAGAGCCCACAACAAACCAAGACCTTAAGCCTAACTCAACCTAAAAGACTACCTTGATAGATGAGGATTGCCCCGCCTTATATAACATGCTCCTCTACCATAAATTTTGGATGTTGGACTAAACGTAACAGCAAGTAGCCTTGCATATATGCATCCATGATCCACATGTGTCACTCTCAGAGGGGTTCTGAATGACCAAGCCAAGAGTCGCCCAACAAGCATATGAGAAAGGACAGGCCAAAAAGAGGTGCACCAGACACTCTTCCTGTGCTTGAGTACAAAGAACACAATTGTAATTATCCAAAGCCATTCTTTTTCTTCTCAAGAGCTCTCTAGTACTTAATCTATCTTTTAGTAACAACCAGAAAAAGAATTTACGCTTGTTCTGACAACAAGACTTCCAAAGCCATGAGAATGCTGGATGGACCTGAATATGTCCCACGATGTGTTTATATGCTCGCTTGGAGGTAAAAATTCCAGAGTTCCAAATATAAGTCCAAGAATCAGAGCCAATCTGTAAGTTGATGCTGTCAGCAATAATCAGAAGCTGGTTATACTGTTGGTATGCTTCTTCATAGAGTGTGAGGTGAAATAAATCCTGAGGTGCTGAGGACTGACAGAACTGCTGCACTGTGATATATTTGTTCTTTGCAAAAGAGAATAATTCAGGCATTTGAGTGCTAAGAGAAAAACCATTCCATGAATCAAGCCAAAAAAAACATGTAGACCCACTGACAACTGTGGCCATTGCCATGCCTTTGAAGGTTGTTATAAGATTTTGAATATCACGCCACCAGAAAGAGCCTGTACGAGTTCTAGCTGGTGGTCTTCCATTGGCATACCTTGTCTCCCAAACTAGCTGAACCCAGGGAGTGTCCAATCTATTGTAAAATTTGTGCAAATTTTTAAGAAGGCGGCTCTGGTTTTGAGTTTGCAGGTTATGAACACCCAAATCACCATTTTCTTTTGAAAGACACACCATAGGCCAAGCTGCTTTTGTTGGTTTCCTTATAATTGAGATCAGATCCACGCTATAGACAGTGCTTCCTAAACTTATCAATTTGCTTGACAACTGTTTTTGGAAGTAGGAAGGTAGACATTGCAAAGGTAGGCAAGGCACTGAACACTGCATTTGTCAACTAAAGACGGCCTGCTTGGCTAAGAAAGGATGAGACAGTAGATAGTCAAACCCACATGTAGACTGTAGTGGGGACGAGAGTGAAGACATAACAGAAACTGACCTGGCCTGGACGTCCCTGCCCTGCCCCTCTTTCAAGTTGATGAAGGAGCAGATCGAGCTGCCTACCTGTCCTAAGTCCCGAGGACATATTATTCAGTCGCTCTTTGGCCTTTGTCCAGCACATGTACATGAATTCAGTGCGCCTCAATATATATGACTGTGCTCGATGTGTAGGTTATACGTCGCTGCTTGGTAATTGCTATGAACACGACAACTCCTATCCTTCCATGAGCTTTACTCGACGCGTCAATAATTGAGCTCCATGGGTGCGTAGCGTAGTACGTACCTGGTGCATGCATCTATGTCCATCTCTATAGCTGGCCAACCAATCTTTACTACGAACTGTCCTGGACCTCTTACGAATTCCTCCTCTCTGCGCAAATAAAGCACGAACAACGCCCATCCCATTTCCATTTTGGACACAAGGCGGCCTGCGCAGCCATTAACGAAGAGGCAGGCATGCGCTCACGGGACTGCCGCAGTGCCATGTTTCGCGCTGGGTGGCCCTGCCCCACCATGATCGCCTGCAGGAAGAGCAAAGTGACCTCCAGCTCCAAACGAATGAAGCAAAGGATGCACTGTTCATGTACTGGCCGGCCAATTATTTTGCCTGGGCGTACACAAACTCGGCCAGTAGGCCCTCGAGCATACTGCGCCAGTGTAGCCTTATCACACTCACACATGGTGTACACTGCACGCACAGGAGTTCAGTGTGGTCCCATTCCATGTAGCGAGTAGTGTGGCTCCATGTATCTCTAGATAGCTGGCCAAGAGCCTTGAGACCAAGAGAAGACAAATCAGCATATCAACTCGACATCCTTCTTCCTCCTAGATCTGGGTCACCGGGGGCGCGGACGAGGACTCCAGCTCGTTCCGCCTCGCTGCCGCGTAGGGGGTATACGTCTCTCTGGTACACTGGGAGTCTGGGAGGCGCCCAGCAGCTAGCAGCCTCACCAGCCCGCCTGCGTAGCTAGACGCCGGCCGGTCTCCCGTGTCGCCATCATCTACCAGGTTAGTGCCTCCTTGCTTCGTTCATTTGGAGCTGGAGGCCACTTTGCTCCTACATAGCTTCTTGCGCGCACGTGCTGACGTGCATACAGTTTAAAATCTTACCAGCTGGGTTCTATGTAAACCACATCTGGTCTCGATCTCTGCTGATCTGTGTTGTTTTCCTTTCTTTTTTTTTCTTTTTCAGAGTGAATCTGTGTGAGTGTCAAATTTCGGGCAGATCTTACGAGCTGGTGCCTTTATTTATTTATTTACGCATTAAATCACCGGATCTACTGCCATGTCTTGTATGAAACAGTCACACTACAAAAGGTTCATCACTGACTATGCATGTCTGGTTTTTGCCTAAGTGTTCATGCGGAATAGGGGGCTATAGTTGCATGATTTTGTAACGTCGTTTATTTGGTGGAATCGCTTTAAATCCGAATATGTTACGCCTCTTGGATACATACCTCACAACAGATACTATAAGTGGGCTTTGGGGCTACATGCCTACATCTGAATTACGTTGATGTTCTTGGGTAGCCCAGGATGAAAATTAAACGCGAAAAATACCACCATTAAAGAATGTACTACAACAAATTTACCCTTTTTGAGTACTACTGACCAGTAAAAGCACAATTTATATTTGCAAAAGTACAGTTTTGAGTGTTAAATAGACCCATTTCATTAATTTTGGTGGACCAAATTAACCATTCGAACCATGTGTTGTAAGGGATAATGTGAAAATGTATCACATCAATCCAAAGTCCATCCTCAAACAAAATGAGCTAGTTAAGATTGGAGTTAGGATCTAATGATCCACCACACCAAAACCCCCTCACCAAACACTTCTTTCCATGCCAAACACATTTGGAAGACCACGGCGCCTCCAAAAGTCCGTTTCTTCTTCTGGCTAGTAATGCATGGTCATTGTTGGACAGCACACAGAAGATTTCGCCATGGGTTGCAAGAGTCCGATTCATGCATTCTCTGTGATCAACTACAAGAAACAATGGATCGCCTTCTCGTTGGCTGTGTTTATAGCAGAGAGGTGTGGGGATTCATCCTGAGGAAGCTTCATCTGCAGGATGTCATCGTGTTGCAGGAGGAGAAGGCAATGGAATCGTGGCTTCGCAATAGGAAGCTGATCGGCAAAGAAGACGCTTTGAAAGGAAAGGAATTCGAGAACCTTTAATGGTACCCAAACCTCCCTGATGCACTTGGCGCTGAAGATACAAGCACCTGTTGTCGCTGTCTATGAAATATGTTTTGATGGTGTCTAGCTGGTTACAAGCACCTGTTGTCGCTGTTGTCGTTGATGTAGGTTGCTTCCTCAGGTAGTCGCAAAATATGTTGCCGTAAATCACAACCCCAAGCTGCCATAGGGCCGTTTAGCCTCGGTAATCTGCGGATTAGTGCTGCTGTTTGTTATGTAACTGTTATGTTGTCTTCTTCTGCTTAATGAATACCGTGCCAAGGCACGTTTGAGAAAAAAAAACACTTCTTTCCATTAAGCAATGGGTGGCGCCTTGTTTTTCCAGGGTAGCAAATGCTTATAGCCTTTGGAGTTGGACACCTCGGACTTGGCTGGTGTGTGGTCGTGTGCTGTTTAGTACCTAGAGCCATCGACAGAATTTCATATTCTGTCTTCCGAGAGATGGAACCTTTCTAATTACGCCCTCTTTTCTAAATTATAATTCAATTTTAGTTTAGTTTACTTTGACCTTTTCCTATGTCAAACTTTCATAGCTTTGACCAAGTTTTTACTAAAATATATTAACATCTACAAGCTATAATAAAGGCACTATCAAAACATATTTCATAGACAATTGAAAGTAATTTTGATGTTATACATGTTAGTGATTTCTTCTATAAATTTCATTGGTATGTGATTTGTTAACGGAATATTTTATGGTTTCCAACTCTGCACAGTAGCACACATGTATGTTTACTTTGTGCTAGTTTTCTCTTCTATTTTAATAGTGGCATAGTTGGTATTTAGAATAATATGTTGGTGTGCTTTACGGGAATTAATTTTTTTATATTACAAGATGGTAATTTAGAAGTAAATTTGAGGGGATTTGTAAATTTGGCCCGTTCGGCTGGTGCAAAAATTTCACCGTTCATGGCTGAAAGTTGTTGTTCACGGCTGATTTCCTCTCACAAATTCCTCTAGATTCATCCAGATTTCTCCAGATTCCTCCAAGCGAACGTACATTAGATACATAGTTTAAGATGTTACATGGATTATTACGATGGTTGATGTGAGTAATTTAGATGCCAATATAGGGTTACTTTAGATTATCTTTTATAATAGTAGTGGTGGGAAAGTTAGATGAAAATGTGTTAAATAAATGCAAATTCATGGTTTAATTATACCTAATTGGTTGCAGGAGGTTTCTGAATATATGTGACAATTTTAATGATCTACCTTTCTATTGCATCTTGTAAGGACTAGGGTGGAGCCTCCTTTGAGGGCCTAATTAGTAATTGTAAAATTGTCTCAATTTCCGTAGATTCATGCTATGTGCTCATATGAACATCACCTTCTACTCTTATAGTCTTATGTGAGATTATTCAACCAGTGAAATTCTAGCATTGCAGCAGTGGAATTCAGCATGGGAGATGATGCGACTGAACCGGAGGTGATGTTGATGAAACCGCTCGTTGGCATGGGCGGACCTGGTGTTGTGCCCGGGTATTCCCGGGCATACCCAATATTTTTGCCGTAAAAACTAGTATATATAGGTATACATATATGTACGATATAGTTAAGCTTTAGTATCGTAGTTCTTTTTATATTGTTCATCCAAAAACAGCCCACGAAACCACGTTGCAGCCCATTACCTATCTGCTCACCCGGCCATCAAGGCTGATTCTAGTCCATTCTCCTCCCTTGGCCAAGAAACTCGTGAGGCAAAGCGCAAGAGCCGCGAGCCCGACGGATGCTCCCACGAGACGAAATCCTAGCGCCTGCCTAGCGAAGACATTGGCCACGCCGCTTGGCAACCTTAAAATAACCCGAGTGCGATGTCGCCCTAAAACGCACAGTGTTGTAGCTGATCTACCACTATTGTGGCTCGAGCACTCGGCAAGCAGGCAGGTGTAGTTCAACCGCGGGTCGCCTCACACCCCGCTAGATACCAGCGGCTAGGATGGCACGTTGGTCGCCATCACAGATGCACACCATTAGAGCCATCTGGAAGCGCAGACAGATCTTGATTCGGTATCTTTCTTAACCAAATTCAGAGGCAACAACTCAAGTTCTCCTTTGATCTTTGCTCAATTTATAATATATTTTCTTTAGCTTTGGGCTTGGGCATACCCAACTTTGAAATCCTAGGTCCGCCACTGCTCGTTGGTGAGCATCCTCACTACTAGAAAACATACCTTTCATCCCGCCTCTATTTTTGCCTTTAGTCCCGATATTTTTGTGTTTGGGACTAAAGGGACTATTAGTCCCGGTTGTATCCTCAAACAAGGATACAAAGTTCCTGCCCCAAGTGTGTGGCGACGGCAGGCAACAATTAGTCCCGGTTATAGCCCAGAGCCGGGACTAAAGGTTATCCTTTAGTCCCGGCTGGACCCTCCAACCGGGAATAAATCTTTACTCCCGGCTTGAGGATCCAGCCGGGACTAAATGATGACCTTTAGTTCCGGCTCTGGGCTATAACCGGGATAAAATCTTTCTTGATAAAATAATATAGTCGCGCTGGACAAAAAAATGGGGCAGCCAGGCATTGAACCCACGACCTCATAGCCAAGGTCCAAACCGCAGCGCACTAGCTAGCCATCTGAACTAAGTCACTTTCTTGACAAGAAGGCACCCAAACATTTATTTAATAAGAGAAAAGACCCTTTAATTGATTATATTCTTTTGTTAACTATACTTTGAATTTTCTGGTCCATGTGCTTTCTAGTGCCTGATTGATCTCATAATTTTTATCAGGGTTTCAAATGCCTAGTGTGAAGCCACCACCAAGTTCGAGATTTTTCTAAATTGGTTTGGTAATTTTTTCACTTTAATTGAATTTCCACGCGACTTCACCGATTAATTATACGTTGAATTGAGTCCACCCCCGAAAAGATCCAGAATGGTGCCAAACTTTGCCAAATGGTCTCTTGTGCCCTAGGAGACAAATATTTGTGGAGGTTGATGCAAAATTATATTGTTTTGAATATGTAATTCGCCGTATTTCGTCTCACGCGGCACAAAGAAAAATGTAATAATAAAAATAATTATCAAAAAAACCTAAGATCTTGTGTGGGGTCATATTTTGGGTGTAAATGACTGCCAAAAAAATTTTAAGCCATTTCGACATAGGCGGAGTCGACGTGCTTCACAGAGGTATATAGAACCTTTCGTCGAACCCTATCTATACACCTTGGTTCTCTGGGATTCTGAGATCCATGTGCTTTCTAGTGCCGGATTGGTCTCAAACTTTTTCTCAAGACTACAAATGCCCTGTGTGTAGCCACCACCAAGTTTGAGATTTTTCTGAGGTGGTTTGGTACTTTTTTAACTTTAATTGAATTTCCGCCCGAACTCACCGATTAATTATACAATGATTAATGAAGAACCTAAAGATTTACGTTACAATTAAGTGAAAACTAATTTCCTGTCGAAAACCAATAAATTTAATAATTTCAATTAAAGTCTACATTTTTGCATTAACGAAAATAGTGAGAATTAGTTGCATTATGTTCAACATTTATAATAAAAAACACAATAGTTTAGGTCACATATTTTTTTTGTGTGCAGTAAATGAAAATAAAGTTTATTACTTTTTCTAAAAAAAATTATGCCTAGTATTGAATTTACTGCGCAAATAATAAGACTTAAACATTTAAATACAAAACATATATAAAATAAACTGATCTGCTTAAAAGTTGGCTGGAAATGAAAATGTAGCCCACCTTTAGTCCTGGCTCCTGCCACCAGCCGGGACTAAAGGTGGGCTGCATTTGGCGGCCCGCCAAAAAATCCTTTAGTCCCGGCTCCTCCCACCAGCCGGGACTAAAGGTCCCCCCTTTAGTCCCGGCTGGTGGCAGGAGCCAGGACTAAAGGTGCTTTAGTCCCGGGCGGTGGGTAGAGCCGGGACTAAAGGTCCCTCTCCTATATACCGCCGCCTCCCTTCTCTCTTCCTCCTCATCGATCGTCTCCGTCTTCAGCGCATCCCCAGAGCTCCGCCGCCGCCGATTCGCCTCCCCGGCCACCCCCCGACGCCGCCTTCCTCACCGAAGGGCACCCCGAGGCTCGCCCACCTCGCCGGAGTAGCCCCGACGCCGCGCCCCTCACCGAGGAGCCCCGGCCGCCCCCGACGCCGCGCGCACGCCATGCCGCCGCCGATTTCGCCTTCCCGGCCACCCCCAACGCCGCCTTCCTCACAGGAGGGCACCCCGACGCCGCGCGTGCGCCACGCCGCCGCTGTTTCGCTTTCCCGGGCCACCCTGGCCCCACACCGCGCCTTCTTCCTCACCGGAGGGCATCCCGATGCCCACCCACACCTCGCCGGAGTAGCCCCGACGACGCCGCGCCCGGCCAGGAGACCCCGTGCCTCGATCCAGGCCGCTGTCCACCACCACCTGTCGCCAACACTCCATTGATCTAAACCGCCGGTATATATATATATATATTATATTTATGATATTTATGAATTATATTGACGAAATGTGTATTAATGTATATATGTATGAAATTATATATGTATGAAATGTGTATATATATATATCAATTAATGTATATATGTATGAAATTATGTATGTATGAAATGTGTATATATATATCAATTAATGTATACATGTATAATTTTTCCTTAGGAAAAAAAATCAATTGTGTTATATTCTGATACCATGTGGCCTATACCCTAAACCCTAAACCACCCTAAACCCTAAACCACCCTAAACCCTAAACCCTAAACCACCCTAAACCCTCCCCGACCACCGACACTGGCCGGCCGCCCCGCGCAGGCACCACCGCCCCGAAATGTGTATGAAATGTCTATGAAACCCTAATTGCATAATTATTGTTTTATAATTGTTTAGGCTCTCTATGGCCGACCCGAGAGACGATGACCTAGAGGCGGAAATGATGGATATTATCAACGTCGGCACTGAACATTGTGCCGATGTTGATAATGACCAGTAGGAAGACGATGGGAGTCAATACTTGAATCTCAATCATATTGTTGAGGAAGTTGTTCATGAAGATAATTTCGGCGAGGTATATATTTCTCAATATCTAGCTCTCATTTATTTATTATGCATACATGTAGCCCACTGGATTGACCTTCATTTTATAATACGTTTTGTGTTTCTATGCGTACATAGCCGTCTAGATCGACGACGACGACGGGGAACACAAAGAATGTTCGAGGGGCCAAAAAGCCGTTGGAAGGCCGCTACATCATCTCAGAATTCAACGTGGCTACAGGCGAACCACTAGGACAATATGCATAGAAATTCGTGTACCACTATGGGTACCTTGTAAGGGACAAGCTCCCGATCAATGCCCGTGAATGGAAAAAAATAACAATGCTCCTCATATTAGTTATGTCTCTGATAAGGACAAGGAGCTGATTTGGCAAGATGTTCTTGCACATTTCACGCTCCAAACAGATGATTATCATGAAGACATCACCCACGAAAGGTTGACGGAGCGAGTTAGGCACTGGACAATGAAGAAGATGGCCACCCAATTCCAATCTTGGAAGAAGCAGCTGTACAAATCATACGTCAAGAAGAACAAGACTCCAAATTGGAACGATAAGGGCCCAATCGCGAAGGCAAGGCCCTACTAGGAGGAATTTGTACAGTTCAAGACATCAGAAGAGGGTGCGGAACGGGCGAGAAGGAACCAAGAGAATTCCAGACAAAAGCAATACCACCATAACATGGGATCAGGTGGCTACGCAACTTCCGTTCCCATGTGGCAAAAAATGGAAGCATACCTTATTGCCAAGGGGGTCGTACCTGAATCAGCACTGTGGCCTGAACGCACAAAGCGTTGGTTTTTAGGTCATGGGGGAGGATTGGACCCAGTCACCGGGAAGCTCATCCATGGCACAAAACTCAAAAGAGCAACAGAAAGGTTGATTCAAATTCTAAAAGCTAGAGATAGTGGACTATTCCGGCCCAACAGGGAGAAAGATGAACTGACATATTCCATCGGGACTGTTGAGCATTGTGGACGAACTAGAGGCAAAGGGGCCGTTCCGTGGGTGCAAGGTTTCCCTGAATGGATCGATTTGTACAGAAGCCGCCAGAGACGGAAGGATGAGGAGGCAGAGAGGATCCGCATCTTGCAGCAATATGTTATTGAGTCACGGGAAGCAGTGCTTGAATCACAAAGGCGAGAAAAAGAAATGCAAGCAAAAATGCAAGAGGAAGTCGCAAGGCAAGTGCAAATACAATTGAGTGCCCATGGGATTACAACAGCTCCGGGAATCAACATTAGCCCCCCCCGATTAGTTGAGAAGCAGTTGTGCTTCTACGGAGCTGCCTGATGCCATAAAAGATGCAGAGCTGCGCTTCCCCATGGATGATGTCACTGAACCTTTTACATCATGTGAGCTGCACATTCCAAAAGATAATGGCACAGTGAAGGTGGCTATTGGTGTTGTAAACCCTATCGACCGTACCAAGACACCAAGAATCCATGGGGCAGTAGTACCAGCTGGATATGCTACCGTCTCGGTGGATAAAGCTATTGAAGGTTTTAGCGATGTGCCTCTTGACATTCATGGAGGTGATGGGGAGAAGACCGTGGGAGAAGCAGAGAAGTCATTCATTGCATGGCGCAAGCGCTACATCAATATTCCCTGGAAGCCGTTGCCGCACAATAGGTACGGATGAAAGTGAACGAAACAATTTTTTTATTAATTTTATATTGCCTCTTAAATAACAATTGACTCATTGTCTTCTGTACGCACACAGCAGGGCCTCCCCCAACCTAAGTCCAATAGTACAATCACCAGACCAGCATAGTGCTCCGGGCGGCGGTTACGATGGGGTAGAAGACACGGCTGCATCCCCACCATCTCCAAGACGGTCTCCACCGCCGCCGCCACCTCCTCCAAGGCGTTCCCCAACGCTGCCTCGAAGGTCTCCAATGCCTATTCCCCCACCATCTCCAAGACAGTCGCCACCGCCACCGCCTCCAAGGCGTTCCCCAACGCCGCCTCGAAGGTCTCCAACGCCTGTTCCCCCACCTCCTCCCATGAACCAGGGAAGACGACTGCAAACAAATAAGCCATCTGCCCCACCGGCGAAGACGACCAAGAAGGCCCCCATGAAACCAAGGCCAATTCCACAGAAACTGCCTGGTGAAATGAGTAAAGAGGAGTTACATGATGCGGTTAAAAAAACCGTCGAAGCATTCTTCTCAGGCACAGGGAAGAGGAAGCAGCAGGAGCAGAAGCATTTCCACCTACCTCCAGCTAAACTAAGGCGGATGGTGGAAGCTGAGCAGAAAAAGAGGCGGCAAGCTCGTAAGCCCTCGCCACCATTAGACTTTGACCGCACTCTTAGCAAGATAATCAAGAAAGCTGCTAAAGCAGGGAAAACTGTTGCACAACTCAGAGAACAAGAATTGCAATCAGTCCCTCCTCTAGTTATTGCTAATGAATATGGTTCAAACATAGATATGCTAGATATGATGGAAATACCTGCTGATAAAGAAGTGGATTTGGCGGAACTTGCTAACTTTTATTCTATGAGAGGTATCGACCTTGGCGATTTCCTCTTCGAAAGTGCGCCGGTAGCGAATGAATGGCAGAAATATGAGCATGGCAGGAGTCTATGGAATCCTAAGACCATCAATGAACTGGGTACACAATTGTTCAAGCTAAACACCTTGTACCTCGACGCGTGTCACCGGAAAGAGTTCTATATTTCTGTCAGAATCAAAGACGACCATTGGTTCCGTGGCGATGACGTTATGTACATTGAGTTTGCTGAATTACACCAACTAGTCCACCGGAACTCTCTCGACAGGACTCTCATCAGCTGCTATTGTCTGTAAGTGATTCTTTCTACTAATTAATAATAAGTCGCTACGTACGTACATGTCTGTGTTTATTAATCTCACTCTATATATATGATGCAGGTTTGAGATGGGAGAGTGCAAAAAGAGAGGGTGTACTGATATTGGTTTCATTGATCCACATATCATATTCAAAAACCCTAAACCCCAACCAACATGGAAAGCAGAAACGGAGGTCAATATCAAGATGTTCTTAGAGAAGCAACGTGACAAGAAATGTATACTCTTCCCCTACAACTTCAGGTAAGTGTTCATAGTGTCGACGATCGTATATCCATATATATATGTTCACTGTACCTGTTAGCTAATTAATGAGTGTTAATGGACATGGCAGTGAACACTGGATATTGATGGAACTCGATGTGGAGAAAGGTCTTCTAGGCATCATGGACTCGATGAGAAAAGAGCAAAAAGAGTTCCAAGAGATGATAGATGTTATTCAGAGGTAATTGCAGTCTCACTAGCAAAACTATTCCAGTCTCTCTGCATGCAAATTAATGGTCCAAATATTTTTTATGTTATTTGGTAGTTGTTGGGAAAAGGTCTGTCAGGAACACCATATGAAACGCAAAGTGCCACTGAAAGTAGTGCTATACAAAGTAAGTACTATATACCTACCTTAGTTCAATTACCCTATGCTCGGATGATGACGAATCTTTTTCTCGTAAAGTGGGTTCTGCTGCAGCCCCAGGGGACCAATCTCTGTGGATACTATGTTTGCAAGTTCATGAGAGTGTGCTCAAAAAGAACTAGTCTAGAGGAAAAAAGGGTAAGTGTACACATATATATATATATTCTTCATACATATATTTATATATATATATATATATTCGTGATAGATATAATTTATTTATCATTATTCTTGATACATACATATATATATATATATATACTAATATACTTTTTCTTTATCTCATATCTCAAATTGAAGACTCGTTGGTTGAAGGAAAAAACCCTGGACACACACCATCTCAAAGCAATCCAAGAGACAATAGGAGGATTTCTGAATGATCAGGTCTTAACTCCTGGCGGCGAGTTTTACTATGACCCAAATATGTGATGATGAAAGCCAAATTTCGTATTGATCCAAAGAACATGTGATGATGAAATGTACAATTAATGCAAACTTTACATGTGACGATGAAATGTAATATTATGTTTTAGTTTACTTTCACTTGTGTTGCTTGCGTGCATTGATCGAGCGAAAACTTTACAGTACGTGCGCGTATACGTATATTACTTTGCAGCGAATAATGCGTATTCAAAAACCAAATTAAAACAAAAAAGAATCATCAATTGAAATAAACAGGACAAGAAGAAAAAAGACCCTTTAGTCCCGGTTAGTAATACTAACAGGGAATAAAGGGGTCAGCCCAGGCGCCGTCGTGGCTACCTTTTTAGTCCCGGTTGGTATCACCAACCGGGACTAAAAATTCACTTCTATTCCCGGCTACTACCCCTTTATTCCCGAACTCCTATTCCCGGCTGCGTAACCGGGAATAAACGGGGTTGGCAGCCGGGGATAGAAGCCCTTTTTTTACTAGTGCCTGATGTGGCGAGGCAGCCAACAAGTACTACTAGCCTAGGGATTGGCGAACAGGAAACTAATGGTGATGCTCCAGAAGCTACAAGTCAGCAAGCGGAGGTATACACTGAAGTGACTGGCGAGCAGGAGAGTACTGGTAATGATCCGGAAGCAAGTCAGCAAGAGGAGGTAAGCATTGAAGAAATTGCCGAGGAATCAGTTGCGCGCCAAGCAGTGAAGTTTATCATCACTTTCTGTCTTTTAACTAAATTCCCGTACTGCAGATGAGATTGATTCCTCCTGGTTATCCACCTGATGATGTAGTTGAAGTTGAGTACACCATTGGAGATAATGGATTCACTGGATTCATGATGGGTCTACGTTGCATTCTTGCCGATCACCCAGACCACAACGATATCTTGAAGGACCACTGTTTAAATCCATACTCCACAAGGAGGCACTCACTGCTCGCGAAGCCACGTGTTTATCAACAACCGGCGAGGTGGATTCACATCAGGCTGCAAGTGACCAACAACCACGAACACCAATAATTGTGCTTTTAAAGTACATATCGTACCAATAACTTTTTTTATTAGTATTAAACAGTGACTAGTTTAAAAAAAAAACAAGTGGACAAGTTATGAATCAAGGGGGAAAAACAAGTGGGCATGATAGGTACATGTAACGTAGCTAGGGGGTGGATCGGATAACAGGGCAATTGATTTGGTTTTTTGAGTTTCTTTCTCGAAATTGACATCATTTTATTTAACATAACCATCTAAATTGTTTGAAACCTAATTTTAAACTAAAGTTTAACAAACCCAGACAAAGTCGAAATCATTCACAGTTGTTTTTATTTTCAAAGAAGAAAACGAGTTTTTGGAGCAATTTGGAAATGAGCCACATACGCGCTAGCGTGTCAAAGGTTAATAAGCACCAAAGTATGTCGTGTACCATAGCACCACGGGCTTTGGCGCCATCCATATATAGGACCCATTTTTATCATTCAAATCTGCCGGGGGCAAATAGCATTTTTTTTTCTTTTCAAAATGACTATAAATAAAACAATTTGCTTATGAGTAGACCTTCTTCCTTGACCGTGTCAATGAAGAAGGGCGCGAGCCCATCTCTTATCTGGAAGGCAATACCGCTACCATTCCTCCATCTTCCACTTCCAGCTTGGCCTAAATCCTTAGTGATGAACCATACGATGAGTGATGGAACTATACTATAAATATATATGATTGTGGTTGGAGTATACATTACGATGTGATATATATTTTCTTTGTGACTGATCCAAAATGTTGTTTTAGTTTTGAAAACTGGATAGGGAAATATACAAATTTCTAAATTTGGTAAAATACATAGCACATAAGGTTGCTTGAGAAGGAAGTTGGCTAAACGCTTGTACGTGAAATGAGTTTACCGCCGGACTACAAACCATTTCCCTGTCCTAATACTAGTGTTAGGACAAAACTGACTCGCTACTTCGAAGACCACGTTGGCACATGTGGGCTACTAGTTCATGTCTGGACGTGAGCAACGACGACGTCGTCTCCACTACAGCGGCATCTCCGGCCAAACTCGCGTCTCACGACAACTCGCGTCTCGCGACTCCGAGCGTTGCCGCCGCCGCCGCCTCTGGTGTCCACCACCACTGGTCCCCCTCCCTCCCACTCAGGCATATCGCCGGAGGCCGAAGGGAGTGGGGATCTATCGTTTTTAATAAGTTTTTTCAATAGATCGAGTCCTTAGTGTTAGTGTCTCTCCATGCCAAGTTTTTTGGTTTTAGGGATTTATCTCCTCCTCCTATCCAGCGACGGCGAGGGGGTAGGCTGAAATCGTTTTCTCCACTGCGGCTCTATTGAAGATGAGGGAGACAACACGGCGTCAACATCCTCACCGATATTACGACATGGAGACTTTTATTTTCGGATGGCGACATGAAGGCGGAGATGGTGTCACCGCCATGGAATAATTTTCTCTAGTTTCTTTTCTGTTTTTTATTATGGTTAGATCTGGCCACGATGAAGGACTAGGGATAATAAGTTTTAGATCAGTCTTCCTCATTCCTCGGTGGCAAAAAGAAGAAGAAGGAATAGACTAGAAAGTAGAAGTTGGGCATTTGTTCTCAAGCCATCAGATCCGGCAAGGAGGAGCTCAGATCTAGTGACTGGTGAGGACGAGCCCGGATCCAGCGAGGAGGAGATCGGATCCGGGGGTGCTTGTGCGGCAGTGCTGGATCCAGTGAGCGGCCCCTCTAGTGGGTGCTCCGACAGCGGCACGGGCGGTGCGGGGTCACTACTACACAAACACTTTACTGAGGCGGGCAAAAACGCTTAACCTAGGCGGGCATCGCAACCGTCTCGCCTTGGTTAATCGAATAAAAAAAACAAAAACTCGTGGACAGGCCCACCGAGCCCATCTACGGGCCCGTCGAGCCTATCCATGCACCGCCGCGGGCGCTGCTTGCCGATGGAGCGCCGCCCGCCTCGTCCACTGGAGGAGCGCCGCCTGCTGGATCGACCTCCCCGCCACCGGATCTGGCCTCGCCGGCCCGCCTCGTCCGTGCCGCTACACTGGAGGTGGAGCGCCGCCCGCCTCGCCTTGCTAGACGTAACCACCTCCCCGCCATCGGATCTGCCCTCCCCGCTGTCGGATCCAGGCACCCACTTGCCGGATCTGAGCACAAGCTCAGAGGGGCCGGTGCTCCTCGTCGTAGCGCCGCCGGAGGAGAGGGAGAGAGAGCTGAGGCGCCACCGCAGGAGCTCGAGGGAGAGGGAAGGCCGAATCCGCCGTACCGCTGCTGCTCCACCACGCGAAGCCACCGTGGATCCGCCCGCCATCGCCGTGGATCTGAGCACCGGTGAGGGCGAGAGTGAGGGAGATGAAGAGAGGAAAAGAGAGGGAGATGGGGAGAGCTGACCTACCTCGGCCCCGCACCACTGCAACCCTGTCATCTAGCCTCAGACCTCGCGCGCTAATGCGCCTCGTGACGTCGTGACGCCGCGTGCCAATGAGGTCTCGCCATGCCTCGCGACGCCACCGCAGCCCCATGCCGTCGCGCCGCCTGGCTGCGCGCCACAACCGCCCTGGAGAGAGAGAAGGACTAGAGAGAGGCATTGGAGAGAGAGAGCGAGGTGGTGGATAGAGAGGGACCGGAGGAGGGAGCCGCTCGTCCTTGCGTCTGTGGCGCCTGGGAGAAAGAGGGCGGCGAGAGAGTCGGCTGGGAGTGAGGTTAGGGTTTCATTGTGTTTATATACTCGACACTAGTATTGGGATTCGAAATAGTAGCGGGCTAGGCCAGATTTTAGGAGGCGGGCCTTATAAAATAACCGCCTCGGTTAATGATTTACCGAGACGGTTGCATTATAATGCCTGCCTCGGTTAATAGGCATTAACCGTGGTGGTTGTATTACATTGCCCGCCTCGGTTAATAGAATAATCACCGCCTCGGTTAATCCACGCATTAACCGAGGTGGTTGAAATGCCTGCCGCCTCCGAGACACTTTACCAAACGCTGAGCAAAAGAATTTGTGTAGTAGTCACTACCGGAAACGTCAAATTTGCCGAGTGTATTCCGTCGGGCACTCGGCGAACAAGTTCTTTGCCGAGTGCTGCGCTAAAAACACCCGGCAAAAAAAAACACTCGGCAAAGAGGTGGTTTGCCGAGTGTAAAAAAACACTCGGCAAAGAGGGAGTTTGCCGAGTGTAAAAAAAAACACTCGGCAAAGAAATAAATAATCTTTTTTCTGGACCAGAAGGAGAAGAAAAAAAAACTTTACCGAGTGCCCAGATCTAGGACACTTGCAAACAAAAAAAATTACGTCAAATACCCTCCCCTCCCCAGCGCCCCTCCCCACCCGAGCACCCCGTGCGCCCCTCCCCTCCTGACCTCCTGAGCAACCCGCCCAAGTGCCCCTCCCCTCCCGGACCGCGGCCGGCGGCCGGCCCCCGCCGGCGCCCCTCCCTCTTCTTCCCCGGCGCCCCTCCTTCTTCCCCGGCGCTCCCTCCCATTCTTCTTTCCCGGCCCTCCCTCTCCCGGCCGAATGCGGCCTTCCCTCTACTAGTGGCGGCCGGTTTGCGCTGCGGGCAGCATGGTGCGTGGCGGCGGTGGGGCGTGGCGGCCAGATCTAGCGGCGGCTCCGGCATGGTGGCCATGGCCGGCCAGCTAGGGTCCAGCAGATCCACGGTGGGGACGACCGGATCCACGTGTGGGAGGACCGCTACTGACCCCACTGGGCGACCATGCACGGCGGTGGTGGCGTGGCTCCCCGGCGGTGTCTCGGGCCCCCACGCGAGCAAGACGGCCTACGGCAGTGGCGGTCCTGGCCGACGAGCGTGCGCGGGCGAGGCGGCCAGTGGTGGCAGCGTGGTGGTGGTCAGCCAAGCATTGGAGCGGCCGATGGTGGTGGCCCGTGCGGCTGCCGAGCGTTGGAGCGGCCGGTGGTGGTGGCCGACCGGTGGTGGCGGCTGGTGCTTGTTTTTTTATTTTCCTTAAAAAAATGTTTGCCGAGTGTTTTTTTGTACTCGGCAAAGTCTTCATCGAGTACCTGACGATTGACACTCGGCAAACAGCTCTTTGCTGTTAAAACGTACGCCGAGTGGCGTTTGCCGAGTGTTACACTCGGCATACCGTTTGCCAAGTGTTTTTGGGGCTTTGCTGAGTGCCCCTGGCACTAGGCAAAGCTCCTGGTTCCCGTAGTGAGTGGGCGCTCCGGTGGGGTGCTCCGGCGAGCAGAGCAACGGCCCGTGGATGGGCTCGGCAGACCCGTAGGTGGGCTCACTGGGCTTGTCCACAGGTTTTATTTTTTTATTTTTTTTATTTGATTAAATGAGGCGGGCAAGAACAAACCGCCTCCGTTAAGGCCGGATTAATCGTGACCTCTCGACGGAGGCGGTTGGGATGCCCGCCTCGGTTAATCATTTTTGCCCGCCTCGGTTAAGTTTTCTGTAGAAGTGATCTGTTCTCAGGCCTTTTGCCGAGTGTTTGCCTTTGCGGTCATCCATACTACAAAGCGTCATACAGGTTTGGTTTTGAGCTCTGGAGCTTTTCACAGCATGATTTCAATTTAGATGAAAATCAGTTTCTGGATGTTTGTGTAATTCAGAGTGCTTGTAACGTGTTGATGTACACTGCTATTATCTAAGATAATTCTTCTTTTGTCGGAAAAAAGCGGCATCTCCGGCCTGCGGCTAGACTTTTTAAAGAGATTAGAAAGTACGTACAGTAGTGCAAACGTCAGAAGGCTGTGTCAACTCTGCTAGCGTACGCACCTTTGTGTTCGGTGAACTGTGATAATCTGTACATGTGTATCTCCAGCTAGCCGAGACCAATCAGGCAATCCTCAGCTTACAAAAACCTATATCACCTCGTCAAAAAGTTGGAAAAAAGAAAATATACAAAAGTGATCGACAGTCTTTGTTTTTATCTGATACTGTAATAAGGCTAATCCATTATATCATGGATGCATATTAATGGCCATTCTTTGAACGGCACATTTCATATGGAATCTTAAAAGTTGTATTAAGCTGAAGAACCCCTGCATCTTGACGGTGCACTAGTCAATGAAATAATTTTTTTAAAACGAATCGATAAAATAATTTAGCACCACGCCATTCTTGGTGAACGGTGCAAGTGCAATACAATCTAGTCCCTCTGTCCCTAAATAAATAGATTTTTAGAGTTGTCTTAAGTCACACTTTTTAAACTTTAATCGAATTTCTAGAAAAAAACATTATGATTTATGGTATCAAATTGGTATCATTAGATTTATCATAGAATATATTTTCATAAGGTGTTCATTTTACTTTATAGATGTTGCTATTTTTTCTATAAAATTAGTCAAACTTAAAAAAATTGACTGCCACGATTTCTAGGAATTGATTTATTTGGGGACGGAGGGAGTAGTTTTATTATTGCGTGAGATCAGCACCTCAACAAGTGGTCTCGATGGGTACATTCCTAGCCAATCCATCAATTTAGTTCGATGAGTACATGCCTTGACCGACTGCGTCAAAGCAGTCTCTTCTTTGGGAGGCAGCAGCTTCTCCATCTTCCAGGTTAGTGATCCAACGGTTTTACTCCTAATTTTTGACCATCCTACTAGTTAAGAAGCTCTTGTGCATGCTCAATTCTTCAACTCAACTACAAGGGTCTGTTTATTTGAGCTGCAGCTTTTAATTCAAAAGCTGGGTTTCTAGCTTTTGATATTATTTCTTACTATTGGCCTTTTGCTATTAGCTTTTATAATAATTTTTTAGCTTCTCAGATGAGCAAGAGATGTACTCCTCTGTGTAGGTTTAACAAATTAGTCCAAGATCTGAACTTCAAGCCATCATGGATACAGCTTTCCGTTCCTAGTTATCCTTTATAACCTGGTCGAGTGGTGGATAGTTTGCTGATGCTTTGGGAGGTGAAGGCGAGAAGCCGTCTCTTCTTTGGGAGGCAGCAGCTTTGCAGCAATCCCTCCATCTTCCAGGTTAGTGCTCTTGTGCACCCTCACTAAAATTTAGCATAAATCCCAAAGCAGCTGTGTCTTAATTCATTAAATTAGTAGTATTATGAGTTTACTTATGGGTTAGATCTGGACCATTATTTCCCAGGCGCAGGCCCAGATCCAGTCTAGCTCTGATCCATCCCAACAAACTCAAAACATTTCAGACCCATCCAACAAACTCAGCAGGTCATTCCTTGGTAGCGTTTCGTTTTGTGGCCGCCCTCATGTGGTTCGCCAGCGTCAATGCAAGTTCCTCCTTGCTCTCCTTTGATCTGCCGGCCGCAACCCTTCCCTCCTCCTGGGTTCACATAGCGTCCTTGGCTGCGCCCTCTGTGATCCTCGTTACTCCGCGGGGTAGGTGATGTCCTTGCGCTAAAATCATGGTCCATGGAGCTCCCCCATCGTCGAGCCTGAGCCACTGCTTGAATCTTGATGCCTCCCCCACGGGGAAGAAGGACACGAGCTCAGAATTGGCAATTGGGTATGTCTGGCAAGGGTAGGCCCAGCCCGTATATAAGGCCCAAAGAGTTGCCTAATTTTTATTAACCCCCCTGGTTAATTAAGAAGCTCTTGTGCATGCTCAATTTTTCCACTCATCTCTAAGTCTAGAGGCAGGCTGAAGAACTCCACATGCATGGTAGGCATACTCCTGCAATATGCCATGGTAGGCAATATATATGCTAGTTGCAAGTATTAGAGATATGTATAGTCTAACACATGTATATCATGTAACTTGTACTCCAAGTTGTATCTTGACTATATATATAAAATCCACCCGTCCCTAATGGGTGTGAGGTGTTCCCCTAATTCTCTACATGGTATCAAGAGTCCGGGTTCCCTTCCGACTTATTCCTCTGCCCTAACCCGCGCCACCAACTCCACGGCCGCGCGTCCACCCCAACTCACGGCCCCGCCATGATCTCCCGCGTCGCCAACTGTAGGCCGCGCGTCCACCCCTTCGCGGCACAGAAGCCGCGATTCCCTCCTCCTCTGCGCCCGCACGAGCCTCTCCTGCGCCCGCACACACATGCCCTCCCCTGCTTTGCGCGATCTTACGCGTCACCGGCACCGCGCACGTGAGCCAGCTTCCGCTCGCGGCCTCTCCCTCCCGCGCGACCCTGATTTCTGGTGCAGCGGAAAGGACCAGCGATAATGAGTGAAATCATCAAGCATGACCAAATAATATTTATAACCCGAAGCACTAGGAACAGGGGAGGTCCAGACATCACAATGAACTAGAGCAAAAAGCTCTGATGTAATTAAAAGTGAACTAGCAAAAGGCAGGCACGTGTGTTTGCCTAGCTGGCACGCATGACACAATGAGCGTGCCGCTTTATTACACATGATAATCGACATGTTTCTAAGGGAAGCGACGACGGAGTCGGACGGATGACCATGACGGTGATACCATAAGGTGGACGTGACGACGAGACTGCAACTAGCAGCTGTGGATGGCGAAGCTGGTGAGATGGTGTAGAGGTTCCCACTGCTATTGCAGCGAAGAATCACGCGTCCCGTCCATGGACCCTTAACAGAAAAACCAAGGGCGTCAAATTCGATAGAATAATGATTATCACATGTAAATTGACGAACAGATAGAAGATTGCGCACAATGTCAGGCTCAACCAGAACATTGTTGAGATGGAAGGAGGTGTTGGCTGTGGGAAGGATGGAAGTACCACGACTAACAACAGGAATAGAATGACCATTGCCTACAGTTATGGATGAAGAAGGAGGAGGAAGGCGGGTGAGTAATATACCATCCGAAGAAGCCATTTGAGATGTGGCACCGGTGTCCAGAACCCAGGGACTAGCACCTGAAGCGCCATCTAGTTCAAGGCCATGATGAGACCCGCCGGGTTCCATCCACTAGCTTGAGGACCCGGCGGAGGAGCAAACTGTGGCTGCTGGATGCAAGCCGGAGTGGAGAACTCGGCTGGAGCGCCGAGTGTGCCTGCTGCTGCGGAGGAGGAGGTCTAAGCAGCCCCTGCCCACGCCAGGCTGGCTGCTGTTGCGGCGGACAGAACCAGGGCTGCTGCTATTGGTGGCCGGGCAGTGGACTATAACAGACCCACGAACCAGACTGAGGAGGCGCACGCTGACCACCTTGCTGCTGCTGCCATCCACCTTGCTGTTGCAACTATCCACCACCACTGCGGCGTGGCGAAGCTAGAGCAAATCGGAGGGGGTGCGCCTGCCATGTAGATGCTGAGGCTTGAGCCACAAACAGGGTGAAAATTTGATCTACTCAATGGTATTCTATTTTTTCGTGGGTGCATCTGCACCCACAACTAGAATACTCAATGGTATTCTAGTTGTTGCGGTTAGAAGTGTTGCCACCACTGCCAGGGACACGGCCGCTCTGTCCCTGTGCTGCGCTAAAGCATGCACATGCAGAACGACACGCAGAGCCGCATTTCTTGGAAAAAACGAGCATGTCTTTACGAGGATTCAAACAAGGCCAGTTCACGTGACCACTCCTTGTTCTGTATTACTGAAATGAAAAAAAAATAGTTGATTGCAAGTGCTTGCAAGTTGCAAATAACATACACGAGTTCATTATCTACAACGGAGAAATTTATAATTACGTTGGTGCAATCAACCACAGCGATCATCCAAGGCCAGCCGGGGTTTGGTACTAGTACGTAGTTGATATGTTCCTCTCTTTCATTGGAGATGGTCCCAAGAAACTTCACAAAACTAAGAGTAAGAATCCAAAAATTTGTGTGCTGTCATGTCAAAAAAAAAGTCCATGTGGCCATGAGAAAATCATCGGTACATGGAACTGCTAGTCATATCATACTGACAATTGGGGTTTCCAGTTGTCTTGATCTACACAGCTCCATCATCTAGCTAGCATTTGCAGTCTTAGGTGCTGTTGTTTACTTGATTGGCAATGCAGACAGAGCAGTTTCATTTACAAGGTTTTTAATAAGCTAATTTTCGAAATAAAAGGTTTTTAATAAGCTGTGTGGGCAGTATCTGTTTTTGTTTGCAGTGAACATGTTGGGTGCACAGCACACAGCAGATTGGCTAGGTGTTCCATAAATTTTTCAGCACACACTACTAGTTTAAGGTGTAACTGTAAACTAGGGATGGCGTGACAGCAGCTACCAGCAGCCTGTGGCCCAAACTTAAATTTGCACTAAAAGGACAAGCATTAATCCATGAGTTGTATTATTTTTATCTACATCAAAAGAAGAAGAGGAAATAAAAGAAACTTCACAAACTAAGAGTAATAATCTAAAAGTTTGTGTGCTGTCATCTCCATGACCATATTAAAATCATCGGTACATGGAACTGCTATTTCGTATCATATTGACAATTGGGGTTACCAGTTGTCTTGATCTACACAGCTCCATCTAATAGCTAGCATTTGCAGCCTTATTAGGTGCAATTGTTTACTTGATTAGCAATGTTGTCACTGAGCAGTTTCAACATTTACAAGGTTTTTAATGAGCTAATTTTCGAAAAAAGGTTTTTAATAAGCTGCGTGCACTACCGGAGACCGGCTCTTTGCCGAGTGCCAGGTGGTTTGCCGAGTGTTGTTTTTCGGGCACTCGGCAAAGACGCCTTTGCCGAGTGTTTTTTTTGACACTTGGCAAAGAGGCTCTTTGCCGAGTGTTTTGTTTGACACTCGGCAAAGAGCTTCTTTGCCGAGTGTTTTTTTTTACAGTCGGCAAAGAGCTTCTTTGCCGAGTGTTATTTTTTTGACACTCGGCAAAGAAAATTTCAAAGCATATTTTGAAGCAGTAAATTAATTCAAATGAAAAAGTTTTCAACTACAAAGTTGTATAACTCATCAAGATGTACAATGTTTGTTTTGGTCCTTTCTTCATACGACAAAGTGAAAATAAATTTGTTCACAAATCTAACATATCTCTCTTGTAGTTTATGAAACTACAAGAGAGATATATAAGATTTGTGAACAATGTTAGAACGACCATGTCGGATGAACAGATGACCAAACAACCAAAATAAACTTTGTAGATCTCGAAAAGTTATGAAACTTTGTAATTGGCAACTTTTTGATTTGAAAACATCTTGTCATGCAAAACAGCGTTTGAATTTCAAAATTTTAAAATTCAAATTTTGTAAACGACCTCGGATGGAAAAACTTCCTAAACTAAAAGTCTAGATCTCGAAAAGTTATGAAACTTTGTAGTTTACAACTTTTTGATTTGAAAACATCTTGTCATGCAAAACTGTGTTTGAATTTCAAAATTTTAAAATTCAAATTTTGTAAACGACCTCGGATGGAAAAACTTCCTAAACTAAAAGTGTAGATCTCGAAAAGTTATGAAACATTGTAGTTGACAACTTTTTGATTTGAAAACATCTTGTCATGCAAAACTGTGTTTGAATTTCAAAATTTTAAAATTCAAATTTTGTAAACGACCTCGGATGGAAAAACTTCCTAAACTAAAAGTGTAGATCTCGAAAAGTTATGAAACTTTGTAGTTTACAACTTTTTTATTTGAATTCGTTTAGGGCCTCAAACATGCAATTTACACTCGGTTTAGTATAATATATTGGAAACTAAAACGGAATCCAGACACAAGTGAGAGTGTGTTGTAGTGGTAGAGGAGGTACCTGCACAACAGGAGGTCTCGGGTTCGAATCGCGTCGGCCCCATAGCCATGAAATTCATGCGAAAAATGTCGGAGATGGGTGGGCGCTGGCCGGTGGGGGCCTCCATCGATAAAAAAAAATTCATTTTTTTTGGGTAAAAATTCCCATTTTTTTCGGGTTTTTTTCGGTTTGAACTTTGCCGAGTGTCGGGGCAAAGGCTTTGCCGAGTGCCCAATAAAAGACACTCGGCAAAGTTGGCTTTGCCGTCACTGTTTTTGGCGAGTGCTGTTCGCCGAGTGTTACACTCGGCGAACCATTTGCCGAGTGTTTTATGTCTTTTGCCGAGTGTTTCGGGCACTCGCAAACTCAAGGAGTCCGGTAGTGGTGGGCAGTATCTGTTTTTGTTTGCAGTGAACAAGTTGGGTGCAGAGAACAGAGCAGATTGGCTAGGTGTTCCATATGTTCTTCAGCACAGTACTAGTTTAACTGGCATAACTGTAAACTAGGGATGGTGATATATTTACGTGAGAGCAGCTACCAGCAGCCTGTGGTCCAAACTTAAATTAGCACTAAAAGGACAAGCATCAATCCATGAGTTGTATTATTTTTATCTACATCAAAAGAAGAAGAGGAAATAAAAGAAACTTCACTAACTAAGAGTAATAATCCTAAAGTTTGTGTGCTGTCATCTCCATGTGACCATGTGAAAATCATCGGTACATGGAACTGCTATTTCATATCATATTGACAATTGGCGTTACTAGTTGTCTTGATCTGCACAGCTCCATCTTCTAGCTATAGCAGTTGCAGTGTTAGGTGCAATAATTGTTTACTTTATTAGCAATAGCAATGCAGTCGCCGAGAAGTTTCAACATTTACAAAGTTTTTAATAAGCTGAGTAGGCAGTATCTGATTTTGTTTGCAGTGACAAACTGTGTGCAGAGCACACAGCAGATTGGCCAGTTGTTCCATAAAGTGATTCGGCATACTACTAGTTTATTAATTGGCCCTCGCAAAAAAAAGTTTATTAATGGGCGTAACTGTTAACTAGGGATGCCGGTATTTATTACGTGACAGCAATTGTGTGTCCCAAATCTTCACTAAAACGACAAGCATCAGTCCACCAGTTCAAAAGAAGAAGAAGAAATTAATTAAAGAACCTTTGTTTGAAGGAGGCACTGTGAACTGATCGGTAAATATACTGAACAAGTAACGCTTGTGTTTCTACACTGTTTTTTTCCCCCTTAGCTTTGCCTTTGATTTCTCCGATCCTTTGTCTCCTGTTAGGCTTGCTCATTATTTTTAATATATAACAAGAAGATCTCGTACTAGATCGTTTAAAAAGGAAATTTGTGTAGTCTGCAACCAGATCTCTTATAGTATTGCTTAAAAACATGTATTAGAAGCATGTTACGACACAGCCCACTCGGAAGGGTCTTTCTAGCTCGGTCCACTACTACGCGGGGCCACCTCCGTAGATTACATAAAAGTCGACATCAGCCAAAGTTTTTATATACGTACATTACATTACATTCTTGTTAATCACAGTAGTATATACGCCCGCCTGGATGGCTTCTCCATAGTCCATACCCCAGTCCGTCAACGATGATAAAGCGAGCCCCGTTCTTCTCAGGCTATCAAGGCAGCAGCAGCAGCTTTGGAACCTCGGAGCAAGCCTCAGTCCTCTAACAGGTTAGTGATCGATTCTGCCACTGATGTTTCTCTATCCATGGCAAAAGTACTTCCGTACTGCCTTCTGCTAGTAACCTCTGCTTGCTGATCCGTGATTAAATCATGGGATAGACAGGTCTTTGTGCTAGTTTCTGCACAAACAAATTTGGAGCAGATAACTTGGGATCGGATCTAACCCGGCCAAATACGATCTTATGACCCTCCATAATGTTTTTTCTGGTTGAATTTACACCACACATGTTTCAACCTCATGCTCCTATATAGCAAATAAAAGCAAGCATAACCTGAAATAGACAGGGTCGAATTTTGAAAAAATCCCGCTGTTTCCTATAATTATTTGCACCTAAATAGATTACTATAAAACACATGGACTACAATTATGCTTAATCTTTTTCTGCTCTTGGCTTGTCTAGATACTCCGATCCATCCTTTGCAAATTATAAAATGTTCTGGCTTGAACCGCTGCGCCACGCCACTGGAGCTACTGTGCCCCGCTGCCACTGCCACTTTTAGAGCCGCTGCGTCACGCCGCCAACATTGAGGAAGGTCCAGATGCCGAAAGGTAGCTGAAAATGACATGAAGCATTGGGAAACGAAGAGGAGCGCATTGAATGGGGAGTAGAGGCCGGCCACATAGGGCGCGGGAGCCTGCGATCGGGTGAGGAGAGGAAGCGGGAGCGACGAGATCGGGCAGGGAGAACCTGGAGAAGCGTAGGTTGGGGTCTAGTGGGGACAAGGAACTCAAAGAGGAAAAGTAAAGGAATTATTTTGTAGCTAGGCTTTTAATGGGCTAATTCCCATAGTTAAGAAAAGTACTTGGTCATGCAACTATTGGAATGTCCGCATACTTAATGTGTAGCCCAGTAATCATGCACTATGGCGTACTTGGCGGGCCAGGCATGACCTTACAATAGTGCCCGTGCCAAGTTGTGCCGGGCCTAATTCTAAAAAAAAAAGTTAGTGATGCCAGGCTGTGCCACTCAGCACACACCGCCCAGCTAAACATCTAAACAGCACAACACAGCAGTCACATGCCTGTAGATGGCTCTCTCCAACACTTTGGCATTGCGAGAGAGAGAGAGAGAGAGATCCAGCGAGTTGCCTCGATCGGTTTCTTTTAGGGCACCGATTATCTAAAGCTAACAGACCACAAATAAGACCGCATGTTATCATCATTATTCCCTAGTCCATCACCATCAAAGGTATAAACGGGCCCATCAGTTGCAAGCCACAGGAATAGATGCGTGGATCTGTACAGCATGGTCTACTCGGATTGGTCGTCTTCCCAATACCACAGTCCATCACCCTGGGCACCACCATATAGATTATGCAAAAGCCGAGATCAACTCTTGGCTTTATACATTTCCATTACAAAAGTAGGAGTACTATATACACCTGCAGTCCACTGGGAAGGGTCCTTTTAGGTCCACCACGCGGGGCCCATGTTTTTATACATTCTTGTTACAGCAGTATATGCTATACGTACCCACTGGATGATGGCTCCTCCATAGACCATAGTCCATACCCATCGCGTCAACGTACAATGAAAGCGAGCCCTGTCCATCTCAGGTTCTGAAGGCAGAAGCTTTGGAATTGGATCCTCGCTCCGGTCAAGCCTCAGTCCTCCAACAGGTTAGTGATCAGTTCTGCCACTGATTTTTCCCCATCCATGGCAAAAGCACTTGCCTTGTGCTAGTAACCTCTGCTTCCTGATCCAGTGATCCGTGATGAAGCATGTTATAGATGATGGTCTCTGTGTTAGTGTCTGTACAAATAAATTTGGAGTAGATGACTTGGGATATAACCCGGCCAAATAGGACCTTATGGAACGTAGACGCACCATATGATGCTGGTTGAATTTACACTACACACACGGTTTTTGAAGATTCTGTGTTGCAAAAGCAACCATAAGCTGAAATAAAGAAGGCCTAACAAATTTCAAAAGTTACAATTGTATATTGACATTCCTTTGCTTTATGCTCTGCCCTTGGTTATACTACATATTCTGTTGGAGGAGCTGGGAAATTCCATTGCCCTCTCTTTTGAGGTGAAAGCTTAATTCATATAGTAGTATTTGAAAAAAAAAACAAGTACCAAAGAGTGACCGCTGTGGAACAGCAACCGTACCATGAGCGTTCTACCAATAATTTAGGGATGAAAGCCAGTTTGTCCGAGAATCCACAGATAGACTTAGTTTTGTAGGTTGAGGTTACCCTCATAACACATAAAAATTAAGTATATTTGTGGCTACATTAATTCTCTAAATCAAGTTGTTCTCTGAAGCATGAAGTTGATATAGGTCAATCTTGCTTCTAGGAGTTAACTAAGAGTTGTGAAGTAGTGTAGAGTGCAAGGCAAATCTGTGCACCTTACTATGGGCTTGTTTGGGAGAGCTCCAAGTGCTCTAGATCCACACAAAACCGCTTCAAATCTAGTTCTTTTTACCACAAACACCTCAGCTCCATGGAATCCAGATCCACCAAAAATCCAGATAAGAGGGCCAGATCCAGGGATTTCCTCGAGCACCACAAGAGATGCTCTGAAAACTCATGGATCTCTAGAATTGGCCAAATTATCCACCATGCCACTCATTGCGCAAAATTAACGGTTCATTTTGCTTCTTCTTTTTTTGTCACGACAAGCCCCAGCCCGAGCTCCATCGAGACCGCCGCCCGCACGTGAGACCGCTCCTGTGCCCCTCCTAGGTTCCAGCCCCATCATCGCGCATTCCGCCGCTGAAGCCCGCTGCTTGTGTGACCTCGCCGCCGCTGGCTGCCCGCGTGACCTCACCGCGCGGAGCCCACTGCTGCCTACAAGACCTCACGCGCGTGGAGTCTGCTACTACTCACGTGACCTCGCTCCGCTGCCAACTCCGCCCAGCTCCAGCGCCGGCTGTGCGCATTCCAGTCGCGCATGCTCGGCCCCTGCTAGTCGTGCAGGCGCCACCCCCCCCCCCCCCGCGTCACGACCTTGTCACGCCGCCGACTGCGCTGTTGCCACCCCGCCCTGATGCACAGACCTCGCCACGCGCATCTCTCCGGGCAGATTTCGCCACACGCACATACAAGGATGATTTTTAGGAAGGATATGAGCCTGATGCACGGGCCCAGGGTTGTCATGAGAGAGAGGAGAGGAAGAGCTCTTGTTCATGGGCTACAATTTGGCTAGTTGTTAGGCCAGCCCAACAGATCCACCGTGGAGCTCTCCTAAAGACTTTTCTCAGCAACATTGGGATCCCAGATCCAAGTTGGAGCTGCTCCTTGATCCCGGTTTTCAGACGTGAAGCTCTGCCAAACAGGGCCTATACACACGAACTAGTGCTCCCTCAAATCTAGATCCACAAGAGCCCACAACAAACCAAGACCTTAAGCCTTACTCAACCTAAAAGACTACCTTGATAGATGAGGATTGCCCCGCCTTATATAACATGCTCCTCTACCATAAATATTGGATGTTGGACTAAACCTAACAGCAAGTAGCCTTGCATATATGCATCCATGATCCACATGTGTCACTTTCAGAGGGGTTCTGAATGACCAAGCCAAGAGTCGCCCAACAAGCATATGAGGAAGGACAGGCCAAAAAGAGGTGCACCAGACACTCTTCCTGTGCTTGAGTACAAAGAACACAATTGTAATTATCCAAAGCCATTCTTTTTCTTCTCAAGAGCTCTCTAGTACTTAATCTATCTTTTAGTAACAACCAGAAAAAGAATTTACGCTTGTTCTGACAACAAGACTTCCAAAGCCACGAGAATGCTGGATGGACCTGAATATGTCCCATGATGTGTTTATATGCTCGCTTGGAGGTAAAAATTCCAGAGTTCCAAATATAAGTCCAAGAATCAGAGCCAATCTGTAAGTTGATGCTGTCAGCAATAATCAGAAGCTGGTTATACTGTTGGTATGCTTCTTCATAGAGTGGGAGGTGAAATAAATCCTGAGGTGCTGAGGACTGACAGAACTGCTGCACTGTGATATATTTGTTCTTTGCAAAAGAGAATAATTCAGGCATTTGAGTGCTAAGAGAAAAACCATTCCATGAATCAAGCCAAAAAAAACATGTAGACCCACTGACAACTGTGGCCATTGCCATGCCTTTGAAGGTTGGTATAAGATTTTGAATATCACGCCACCAGAAAGAGCCTGTACGAGTTCTAGCTGGTGGTCTTCCATTGGCATACCTTGTCTCCCAAACTAGCTGAACCCAGGGAGTGTCCAATCTATTGTAAAATTTGTGCAAATTTTTAAGAAGGCGGCTCTGGTTTTGAGTTTGCAGGTTATGAACACCCAAATCACCATTTTCTTTTGAAAGACACACCATAGGCCAAGCTGCTTTTGGTGGTTTCTTATCATTGAGATCAGATCCACGCCATAGACAGTGCTTCCCAAACTTATCAATTTGCTTGACAACTGTTTTTGGAAGTAGGAAGGTAGACATTGCAAAGGTAGGCAAGGCACTGAACACTGCATTTGTCAACTAAAGACGGCCTGCTTGGCTAAGAAAGGATGAGAGATACTACAGTAGATAGTCAAACCCACATGTAGACTGTAGTGGGGACGAGAGTGAAGACATAACAGAAACTGACCGGGCCTGGACGTCCCTGCCCTGCCCCTCTTTCAAGTTGATGAAGGAACAGACAGGGTTTACAATTTCGGCGAAATATCGCCGAAATTTTCGAAATATCGCCTTTTTCGCTGAGGTCCGAAATTTTTTTGTATCGGTCAAAATTTTTCGGTTAAATTCATCTTTCACTCTAAAATTACACCAAACCACACTAAAATGACCCTCCATATCATCTAGTCTTATCAAAGCCCTAAATTTCTTCAAATTTATTTAATTTTGTCACTCACACATTGGACGGCACTAGTATATGCAGCTCGCTCACCGTCAGCACACTGTATTACCGTGGCTCTACTTCTGTGATATATTATGTTATTTCGTCGATGTTATATAAATTTATGATGGACGGTGGATTATAGAGTTTTTCTAGTGAAATGATGCCAAATTTGTTTAAAACTCAATTTAAATTTATTTAAATTTGAACCGATATTTCCGAAATTTCCGAAATTTCGTATTTATCGCTGGGGACCGAAATTTTTTTCTTACCGGTATTGTAAACCCTGGGAACAGATCGAGCTGCCTACCGGTCCTAAGTCCCGAGGACATATTCTTCAGTCGCTCTTTGGCCTTTGTCCAGCACATGTACATGAATTCAGTGCGCCTCAATATATATGACTGTGCTCGATGTGTAGGTTATACGTCGCTGCTTGGTAATTGCTATGAACTCGACGACTCCTATCCTTCCATGAGCTTGACTCAACGTGTCAATAATTGAGCTCCATGGGTGCGTAGCGTAGTACGTACATGGTGCATGCATCTATGTCCATCTCTAGCTGGCCAACCAATCTTTACTACGAACTGTCCTGGACCTCTTACGAATTCCTCCTCTCTGCGCAAATAAAGCACGAACAACGCCCATCCCATTTCCATTTTGGACACAAGGCGGCCTACGGGCCATTACCGAAAGAGGCAGGCATGCACTCACGGGACTGCCGCAGTGCCATGTTACGCGCTGGGTGGCCCTGCCCCACCATGATCGCCAGGAAGAGCAAAGTGACCTCCAGCTCCAAACGAATGAAGCAAAGGAGGCACTGTACATGTACTGGCCGGCCAATTATTTTGCCTGGGCGTACACAAACTCGGTCAGTAGGCCCTCGAGCATACTGCGCCGGTGTAGCCTTATCACACTCACACATGGTGTACACTGCACGCACAGGAGTTCAGTGTGGTTCCATTCCATGTAGCGTGCAGTGTGGCTCCATGTATCTCTAGATAGCTCGCCAAGAGCCTTGAGACCAAGAAGACAAATCTGCATATCAACTCGACATCCTTCTTCCTCCTAGCAGATCTGGGTCACCGGGGGCGGGGACGAGGACACCAGGTCGTTCCGCCTCGCTGCCGCGTAGGGGGTATACGTCTCTCTGGGACACTGGGAGTCTGGGAGGCGCCCAGCAGCTAGCAGCCTCACCAGCCCGCCTGCGTAGCTAGACGCCGGCCGGTCTCCCGTGTCGCCATCATCTACCAGGTTAGTGCCTCCTTGCTTCGTTCATTTGGAGCTGGAGGCCACTTTGCTCCTACATAGCTTCTTGCGCGCGCGTGCATACAGTTTAAAATCTTACCAGGGTTCTATGTAAACCACATCTGATCTCGATCTCTGCTGATCTGTGTTGTTTTCCTTTCTTTTTTTTCTTTTTTCAGAGAGAATCTGTGTGAGTGTCAAATTTCGGGCAGATCTTACCAGCTGGTGCCTTTATTTATTTATTTACGCATCAAATCACTGGATCTACTGCCATGTCTTGTATGAAACAGTCACACTACAAAAGGTTCATCACTGACTATGCATGTCTGGTTTTTGCCTAAGTGTTCATGCGGAATAGGGGGCTATAGTTGCATGATTTTGTAACGTCGTTTATTTGGTGGAATCGCTTTAAATCCGAATATGTTACGCCTCTTGGATACATACCTCACAACAGATACTATAAGTGGGCTTTGGGGCTACATGCCTACATCTGAATTACGTTGATGTTCTTGGGTAGCCCAGGATGAAAATTAAACGCGAAAAATACCACCATTAAAGAATGTACTACAACAAATTTACCCTTTTTTGAGTACTACTGACCAGTAAAAGCACAGTTTAGATTTGCAAAAGTACAGTTTTGAGTGTTAAATAGACCCATTTCATTAATTTTGGTGGACCAAATTAACCATTTGAACCATGTGTTGTAAGGGATAATGTGAAAATGTATCACATCAATCCAAAGTCCATCCTCAAACAAAATGAGCTAGTTAAGATTGGAGTTAGGATCTAATGATCCACCACACCAAAACCCCCTCACCAAACACTTCTTTCCATGCCAAACACATTTGGAAGACCGCGGCGCCTCCAAAAGTTCGTTTCTTCTTCTGGCTAGTAATGCATGGTCGTTGTTGGACAGCACACAGAAGATTTCGCCATGGGTTGCAAGAGTCCAATTCATGCATTCTTTGTGATCAACTACCAGAAACAATGGATCACCTTCTCGTTGGCTGTGTTTATAGCAGAGAGGTGTGGGGATTCATCCTGAGGAAGCTTCATCTGCAGGATGTCATCGTGTTGCAGGAGGAGAAGGCAATGGAATCGTGGCTTCGCAATAGGAAGCTGATCGGCAAAGAAGACGCTTTGAAAGGAAAGGAATTCGAGAACCTTTAATGGTACCCAAACCTCCCTGAAGCACTTGGCGCTGAAGATACAAGCACCTGTTGTCGCTGTCTATGAAATATGTTTTGATGGTGTCTAGCTGGTTACAAGCACTTGTTGTCGCTGTTGTCGTTGATGTAGGTTGCTTCCTCAGGTAGTCGCAAAATATGTTGCCGTAAATCACAACCCCGTGCTGCCATAGGTCCGTTTAGCCTTGGTAATCTGCGGATTACTGCTGTTGTTTGTTATGTAACTGTTATGTTGTCTTCTCCTGCTTAATGAATACCGTGCCAAGGCACGTTCGAGAAAAAAAAACACTTCTTTCCATTAAGCAAAGGGTGGCGCCTTGTTTTTCCAGGGTAGCAAATGCTTATAGCCTTTGGAGTTGGACACCTCGGACTTGGCTGGTGTGTGGTCGTGTGCTGTTTAGTACCTAGAGCCATCGACAGAATTTCATATTCTGTCTTCCGAGAGATGGAACCTTTCTAATTACGCCCTCTTTTCTAAATTATAATTCAATTTTACTTTAGTTTACTGTGACCTTTTCCTACGTCAAACTTTCATAGCTTTGACCAAGTTTTTACTAAAATATATTAACATCTACAAGCTATAATAAAGGCACTATCAAAACATTTTTCGTAGACAATTGAAAGTAATTTTGATGTTATACATGTTAGTGATTTCTTCTATAAATTTCATTGGTATGTGATTTGTTAAGGGAATATTTTATGGTTTCCAACTCTGCACAGTAGCACACATGTATGTTTACTTTGTGCTAGTTTTCTCTTCTATTTTAATAGTGGCATAGTTGGTATTTAGAATAATATGTTGGCGTGCTTTATGGGAGTTAATTTTTTTATATTACAAGATGGTAATTTAGAAGTAAATTTGAGGGGATTTGTAAATTTATTTTAACATGATAGAGTTAGGTACATTAGATACATAGTTTAAGATGTTACATGGATTATTATGATGGTAGATGTGAGTAATTTAGATGCCAATATAGGGTTACTTTAGATTATCTTTTTTAATAGTAGTGGTGGGAAAGTTAGATGAAAATGTGTTGAATAAATGCAAATTCATGGTTTAATTATACCTAATTGGTTGCAGGAGGTTTCTGAATATATGTGACAATTTTAATGATCTACCTTTCTATTGCATCTTGTAAGGACTAGGGTGGAGCCTCCTTTGAGGGCCTAATTAGTAATTGTAAAATTGTCTCAATTTCCGTAGATTCATGCTATGTGCTCATATGAACATCACCTTCTACTCTTATAGTCTTATGTGAGATTATTCAACCAGTGGAATTCTAGCATTGCAGCTGTGGAATTCAGCATGGGAGATGCGCTCGTTGGTGAGCATCCTGTTGTGGCGAGGCAGCCAACAAGTACTACTAGCCCAGGGATTGGCGAGCAGGAAACTAATGGTGATGCTCCAGAAGCTACAAGTCAGCAAGCGGAGGTATACACTGAAGTAACTGGCGAGCAGGAGAGTACTGGTAATGATCCGGAAGCAAGTCAGCAAGAGGAGGTAAGCATTGAAGAGATTGCCGAGGAATCAGTTGCGCGCCAAGCAGTGAAGTTTATCATCACTTTCTGTCTTTTAACTAAATTCCCGTACTGCAGATGAGATTGATTCCTCCTGGTTATCCACCTGATGATGTAGTCGAAGTAGAGTACACCATTGGAGATAATGGATTCACTGGATTCATGATGGGTCTACGTTGCATTCTTGCCGATCACCCAGACCACAACGATATCTTGAAGGACCACTGTTTAAATACAAGAAGGCACCCACTGCTCGCGAAGCCACGTGTTGATCAACAACCGACGAGGTGGATTCACATCAGGCTGCAAGTAGTGGAGGACGAGCAGAGCAAGGAAACGTCGTCCACAACCCTAGTTTTGCGGGACGACAACGTGGACGTCATGGGCTTCAGAAACAAGAAGGGCGATTGGTACGAGCTTGGCTACCAACGGATGCTCCCACAAGAATACAGATCAAAACTTCTAGGCTGGGGCAATAGCTACAAAAGTATACTGGCCGCCAGAAACGAAAGTGAAGTCGTGGATACACTGATGAGGTCCGCGAACCTGGGAAAGGAATTCGCGGAGGACGGCGTTCGCTTGCTGTCGCGCTTCGACCCAAATGTAGTGGCAGATGTTAACAACCTCAGGCTGGCAGTGGTGGGCCTGATGTTCATGGTCTCCGAGTCCGCAAAGATGAATCCTGTGCACGACGCCATTGCACGGGGCTGGGACACCGGGACGGGATTCACCAATCAATTGATGACAGAGTACGTGTCGAAATATGTAGCCATGTCAAGGCGTCTGAGGCATTGGAAGAAAGGAAACTATGTGCGACCGCAACCAAATTTGGAGCTACGTGCCATTTACCTCGTGCTCAACGGTACGGTAATCCTTTTTCTTTGAACAAGTACATTCAATCCTTTCATATATCCCTCTATCTCTATCTAATATTAAAGAATGAAGGGTTTCTTTGCTCAACTCCATCCCTTCCATTCTCCGTCGAGAGCCTCGGCTTTCCGATTTTGATTTTTTCCCCCTCTTCTTGCTTCTTGATTCGAGGATTCTTTTTTTCCTAGTACCTTCCTATCGCTTCTTTTTTTTGCGAGTACCTTTATGTGTGAGAAACCTGAAACTAATAAAAAGGATATAATTTTAATTTTTTTCTTCACAAGAAGCTCAGCACAATTGGAAACAAATATGGTCATAGCATGGTGCACAACAATGCAATAGAGTAGTATAAGTAGCAGGTTAGATATCAACAACTCAGTAGTGCCAAAGATGGTTTCAAAGTTTTGTGTTGAAATGCTTGCTCCAATCAATGTTGGTGTGATGACGAGCCCGACTAACGGCTGCTTCAGGCAATAGTGGCATAAGCAGACTTTAGCAGAGTTGCGATAAATATAAAGACATTTTAGGGCAAAAAAGGCAACTACAGATATGTGTGCAAGGCACATGATTAGTCAAAATTTAAATTTATAAGAGGGCCAAAGAATATTAAATATCATTAGAGACTTAGACAACGATTTTTATGGAGCTAACCAGAGAAATGAAGCATACCAACATCTCGCCATAGCAAACATTGCATGGCCACTAGATATATAAGTGAAATAAAAAAGGAAGTGGACAAATCTTTAAGCAAAAGATTTTGTTAATGATGTATGGAATTCTTGTATATAAATGTATTTGGGAAGCATCCAGAGAAAATAATTACAGTCAAATAAATAAAAAACAAAAAATTATGTAAAAAAATCTAATAGCTATAATAAAAAAATAGCTTCCTGCGCAAATATATTCTTTATGCGCGCGCGCACACACACCGCAGAAACGTTGTAGCTGCTACTCCGTGTTCTTCATTCCCGGCAGAAACTTGTTCCGAGGTGGTATTCTCCCTAAAGCACACAAAGTGCTTCATCTGGCTTCCATGCACCATCCTGGGATTTCCCCTTATCTTCCCCCATATTCCTATTCTCGATGCCTGTTGATAGGGGTGCGGGATCGACGACGGAAGTATTTTCCTGCCTCTCGAGGTGTGTGACATTCGGAACAGTTTGGAATTTGACTCATAGTGGTCCATGTGCATGTTAATGAGATATTAGGGGGGGAGGGGGTTAGTCCCACCTTGGTTGTTTAAGGTGAGTTAGACTAACATATAAGGCTTCTAGAGTAAATCTCACCATCCCCGGTGTCGCGGGGTCGAAACCGCGGCAAGCATTGTTGTTCATCGGGTGTCACTGAGTGTGTCTCCGGTGGCTCAGGTGGACTCAAGAACACAAATATCACAGAGAGGACGCAATGGTTTATCTTGGTTCGGGCTATGGGGCCCTGCGTCTAGCAGCAGATGATCCTTATACTCAAGAGCTCCCAAAATCGGGGAGTTACAATAGATTGTAAGAGAGAGATTTGGTAGGGGATCGCTCGGGTATGATGCTAGAGACCTCGTCACCGGTGAGGTCTTCCCCCTCGTCGGAGAGTCATCGGAGAGGAGGAAGATGATGGAAGCAAGGAGTCCTAGAGACCTCATCGCCGGTGAGGTCTTCCCCCTCGTCAGAGAGGAGGAAGACGATGGAAGCGGGGAAGGAGCTCTCGGTACTCCTCTCTGGGTGGCTCTGCTCTTGATCTGTCTCCGATGACTCGGGTGGACTCAAAAACACAAAGATGAGGTCTTCCCCCTCGTCGAAGAGTTGTCGGAGAGGAGGAAGACGATGGAAGCGGAGGAGGAGCTCTCGGTACTCCTCTCAGGGTGGCTCTGCTCTCGGTGTGTCTCCGATGGCTCGGGTGGACTCAAGAACACAAAGATCACAGAGAGGACACAACGGTTTATCCTGGTTCGGGCTATCGGGGCCCTACGTCCAGCAGCAGATGATCCTTATACCCAAGAGCACCCATAATCGGGGAGTTACAATAGAGTGTAAGAGATAGATTTGGTAGGGGATCGCTCGAGTCTGATTGTAGAGACCTCGTTGCTAGTGAGGTCTTCCCCTCATCGAAGAGTCGTCGGGGAGGAGGAAGACGACGAAAGTGGGAGAGGAGCTCTTGGTACTCCTCTCAGAGTGGCTCTGCTCTTGGTGCAGAGCTCGAGCTATTCGGTGAGGACAGGAATGATCTCTTTGGAATCGTCCTCCCCCCTCTAGATCCGACCTCCCCTTTTTATATATCGAGGTAGGTCAGGTACATGGTGGTTTTGAGGGGATTTTAGCCTATGGTCAACACGCGCCAGAGTCCAGGAGGGTCTTGCAGTGCCATGGTGTGGGCCTTGGCATTGTCGTGGAGCCAAAGATTCCTTGGGCATCGACCGGCTACTCCATTCTGACATGCTGAGTGTCAGGCTCTATCGTCTTGGACCGACCTCCACCAGGTGCACCATCTAGAGGCTTCTTGGCGGTGAAGGCAACCGGCTTGAGGGGCTAACGCGTGGGGCCAGAAGCCCCCGAGCCCCTAAAGCCAATGGAGGAGTTTGTCTTCTTGTGTCATGCCCCGTGCGTGACCTTGTCGGAAGAGTGGTTGACAGCACCATGCATGCTGGGCAGCGCTGGGGAGCCCCCCGAGCCTTGGGGGCTAAGGGCACCTGCCTTGGGCCCAAACCTTGGCTAGCGCCTAAGGCCGAGAGGCGGCCAAGGATTAGGTTTAGACCCTTGATGATCAGGAGCCTAAGGCTTGGGCGAGCCCCTGAGTCTCGAGTAGAGGTGGCGGGCATGCTCGGGCTCGGCCCAATCCCTTTGCCATAGGGTGCATGCGAGCGCACCCGAGGGGTGTAGCCCCCGGGCAGTCTGGAAGGGTCGGTAGGAGGGTCTCTCATTTAGGAACCTTTGATCTCAAGGCTTTAACATACCCCTATGTTAGGATCTCGTCAGTAGCCCCTGAGCCCTTTGTGGCCTCACTTAGCCAAATCCATGATGGCGATGAAGGGCTGAGTTCGAATGTTCGGTGACCAAGCCAGCTGTAGCCGGGATGACTTCTGCTCAGGAGAGCATGGTGCCCTTCGTGGGTCTTTTCCTAAGTATGATGGGAGTGCTCGGCTATCATAGCCGAGCTATAGTGTCAACCCGCACTAACCCATGTTGCATAAGTCTGAGGCCCGAACGAGGGCCCCTTGAACTTGTCTAGGAGTTGCCAGCCGTGGGCCCGGAGGTGCCCTCCTTTCAGACCTAGGCCTGCCATGGGTTAGGTGATCGAGAGTGTCTAGGCTCTGGCTTAGGGCCACCTAATCACCCCACACGCCATGCCCTTATAGTGGCTTGGTAGCAGGCCCTGGTCTTCTTGAGCCAACCTTAGCAACATAGGTCGGGGTACGGAGAGCATGCCAAGCATGGATGGGGCCCTTATTGGGCCCGCTGCACAGTGGCTCCTGACCCAACTCTAGAGAGTTAGTTAGTTTTAGGGGTGTGCCGCCCAGGCGCCTGTCGATCAGGAGACTAGGATCTCCATCTAGGGAGTTCGGTGTAGCCCCCGAGGCCATCGTGGGGCCTCTACGCTTTGTGTTAAGGCGAGTTGCAGCTTGGTGCTACTGTTGCCTTGATGGGATGGGCTATTGCGACAATAGCCTCGGTGGCCAAGATTGTCGTGCCCATGCTACTATAGGGTAGGCCCGTGAGAACCCCAAGTTTATAGTCATTCCGTGCCTTGGTGGAGTCGCCCAAACTAGAGAGTCTTGGCTTCCTGACCGAGCCACTTGTTTGGTTCTTGAGCCTGATCTGCCGGGCTCGGGGGCTCGCTGCCTCCCTCGATGGGTCTCCTCAAGCAGCTCAAGGATGGTACTCAGACATCACTCATTAGGATGGCCAGGATGCTTCTAGGCGTCCCGACTATGGCCATGTGGGCCTATCTCCTAAGTGTCCCTCACACTTTATTTTTCCCGAGGTAGCCTTGAAGCTCACTTGAGCCGGCTTTGAACCCCAAGCAGCACCCCTTCTAGGGGGCATCCCTTCTGCTCGTTTACGGGGTGGGCAACTGTTAGGGGGTTAGAAGTATGCAAATAAAATACAGGAAAGACAAGCTATGGATAAAAATGACAGCTGTTTGATGTTCCATGCATTGTCATACTCTCCCCTCGAGATGTTGCTGATCTTGTAAGCCCCTGGTCGGATCACACATGAGATGCACAAGGGGACCTCCCATGGAGGAGATAGCTTGTGGCTCTTCTTTGATAGAGCAGCCTTCCAGAGGATGAGGTCACCTACAACAAAGGAGCGTTTGCGTACCCATCTAGCGTGGTAGCTATAGAGTCCCTGCTGATACCTGGTAGACCATAGGACGACGGTGTTCTTGACCTCCTAGAGGATGTCTACATCTAGTTGGTGCTACTCTTTGGCTCGCTTCTCATCGTAGAAGTGGACCCTAATGGCGTCAAAGTCAAGGTCAGAGGGGATGACTGCCTCAATCCTATAGATGAGGAAGAAGGGTGTTAACCGGTTGATCGATTCACACTCGTTCTAAGCCCCGTAGACGAGGAAAAAGGGAATCAAGGACATTGAGGAAAACCCCCAGCGAGGGAGGTTTCCGGGAGGATGCCCTCTTTGCTAGGGCATCGAGCTCCGCGTTGTCCCACTAGACGATGTGGTAGAGTTCGATGCCATCGAACTTCTCCAATTTCCAGACCTCCTTGTAGTAGGCCTCCATCCTCATGTTACGGCAGGAGGACTCCATCATCACTTGGTTGATAACCAGCTCGGAGTCCCCTCATACAAAGAGGCGCTGAGCGCCAAGCTCGATGGACACCCGGATGTCGTGGAGGAGAGCCTTGTACTCTATGACATTGTTAGTGGCTAGGAAATGGATCAACTAGAGGGCATACCTTAGTTTGTCGCCACTAGGAGATATGAGGAGAACCCCTCCCCCTGCACCCTCGATCGTGAGGGAGCCATCGAAGTACATGGTCTAGTACTCTATCTTGGTAGGGACAGTAGAGGCTTGGTCTTCAGTCCACTCTACCATGAAGTTGGCAAGCACTTGGGATTTGATAGCCTCACGATGGGTGTAGGTGATGTTGAGGCCTATAAGCTCAAGCCCCCACTTGGCGATGTGGCCTATGGACTTGTGGTTGTTGATGATGTCTCCAAGGCCACTAGAGGACACCACCACCACCGAGTGGCTATCGAAGTAGTGCCGGAGCTTGTGCTTGGTGATGAGCATGACGTAGAGGAGCTTCTGGACCTTCGGGTAGCGGGCCTTTGAATTGGAGAGGACCTTGCTGATGAAGTACACCGACCGCTGGACCTTGAGGGCGTGACCCTCCTCTTCTCATTCCACCACCAGAGCTGCACTGATGGTGTGTAGGAATAGAGTTTCCCCTTTGAGGTGGAGGTCAAGACCAGTGGCATGGTCAAAAAGTGCTTTAGCCGGGTCAGAGCTTCCTAGGCTTCCTAGGTCCACTCGAAATGCTTAGATTTCTTAAGGAGTTTGTACAGAGGCATACCTCACTCCCCGAGACACAATATGAAGTGGCTGAGTGCCACCAAGCACCCGGTGAGCCTCTAGGGTCCCTTTTGGTTCTTGATTAGCTCCATATCCATGATCGCAGAGATATTCTCGGGGTTGATCTCGATGCTGCGCTCGGAAACGATGATGCCCAGCAGCTTCCCTAAGGGGACGCCGAACACACGCTTCTCTGGGTTAAGCTTGGTGTGGTTGAACTAGAGGTTGGAGAAGGTCTCCTCCTCGAGGTCCGAGATCAACCGCGTGGCTTCATGGGTCTTCACAATGATATAGTCGACGTAGACCTCCAGGTTGCAGCCAATCTGCTCCTGGAAGCACTTCTAGACGCACCGTTGGAAAGTCACCCCACGTTTCAGAGTCCAAAGAGCATAGAGGTGTAGCAGAAGGCTCCGAAGGGAGTGATGAAAGAGATGGTGAGTTGATCTGAAGGATTCATGACATTTTGGTGGTGCCCGGAGTACGCATCCAAAAATCAGAGAACCACGTAACCGGTTGTTGAATCAACCACCTAGTCAATCCAGGGAAGGGGGAACTGGTCCTTCAGATAGGCCTTGTTGAGACCCGTGTAGTGGACACCCATCCTTCACTTCCTGCTCTTCTTTTTGACTAGGATGGGGTTGGCCAGCCAGTCGGGGTGTTGAACCTCCTTGATGAAGCATGTGGCCAAAAGCCCAGTGAGCTCTTTGCTGACTGCCTTCCATTTCTCCTTGTTGAAGCAGCCGAGGCTTTTCTGCACAAGCTTGGCCTCGGCTCTTAATTTTGAGGCAGTGCTCAGTGATATTATGGGGGATGTCGGGCATGTCGGAAGGCTTCCATGCGATAATGTTGGTGTTCTCGCGCAGAAATTCTGTAAGGGCCGCCTCCATGTCTGGGGACATGTTGGCGCCTATGCAGATAAGCTTCCTGGGGTCCTATGGATGAACCCAGACCACTTTCATGTCATTGGCCAGACAAATCGCCCTGTCACAACGCTCCCCTTTGTGCTATGTGGGTATTCCTCCTTCAGCTAGCACCGAATTTGGGCGAAGTCGGCGGCTGCGACGTCAGTAGCCTCGAGGGTCATGCCCTCTTTATTTGCATAGGTAGGCCTCAGTGGCAGAGGAAGCCATGGTGATGATTCCCCATGGGCTGGGCATCTTGAGCTTCAGGAAGCCATAGTGTGAAATAGTCCTTCATGTAGCATGCCTGGCCCAGCAGAGTATGATAGGGGCTCGAGAAATTGATGACCTCAAAGTCAAGGTTCTCCTTCTGGAAGTTGGAGGGATCCCCAAATGTGACCAGGAGCTAGATTCTCCCAAGGGGGATGGCTCGTACTCTGGGGATGATTCCGAAGAAGGGAGCTCCACTCGGGCAGAGGTCCTCCCTTAGAATCCCCATGCAGTCCAAGGCATTGGCATAGAGAATGTTGAGGCCACTGCCCCATCCATCAGCACCTTCATGAGGCAAGCCCGTCCGATGATGGGGTTGATGATGAGTGGGAAATGGCCTAGACTCGGTACATGGCTAGGGTAGTCATGGTGATTAAAGGGATCGGCATTTCCAACAAGTGCAGGCATTGGAGAGGTGCCAGTCTCACCATGTTGACCTCTCGTAGAGCTGCCCCCGGCTGCTACCGGGGTCCTGGCCCTGCTCCCCCCAAAGATCATGGAGTAGATTCATGCCTCATCAAGGGCGGGCGCCCCTATGGTGGATCTCCTCATAGCGTGGGGGAGCAGGACGCTATGGCATCTAGGCGAGAGCCTAGGGATCCTCAAGCTACTAGCAGCGGTCATCCAGTCGCCCAAACACCACATGCCTCGGCAAGGCAGGGTGATGAGTTGGCGCTGCCCTGCCTCGATGGGATTTAGGGCCGACCGTCGAGTGGGGCCTACGCCGCACTTGGCCCTCAGTAGATCTATGCTAGATCTGGTAGGGACGATCTCCTCGACCCACACTTGGAGGGTCCAATAAGGGGGGCAGCGCCAGGGACTCACTGCCCACCGACGTAGCATCCTTGAGCGGGTGAAGCTTGTCATAGCAGGTGGCAACGTAGGCTAGGCTCCCAAAGTTGGGGACCTAGCCTAGAGGAAAGGCACTGGCTATGATGGAGAACTCACTAGGGAAGCGGACACCACTATCTAGGGCAGCGCCTTTTGCTCCGGTGATGAGGCAGGTGGCTCTAGCCATTGTAAAGAAGGAATCACACTTGACGCGCTCCCATACCTGGCGCGCTAGCTGTCACGGGGTCGAAACCGCAGCAAGCATTGTTGTTCATTGGGTGTCACTGTGTGTGTGTGTGTCTGGTGGTTCGAGTGGACACAAGAACACAAAGATCACCGAAAGGACGCAGTGGTTTATCCTAGTTTAGGCTATCGACGCCCTACGCCTAGCAACAGATGATCCTTATACTCAAGAGCACCCAACATCGAGGGGTTACAACATAATGTAAGAGAGAGATTTGCCAAGGGATCGCTCAGTGCGGATCCTAGAGACGTCATCACTGGTGAGGTCTTCCCCTCATCAAAGAGGAGGAAGATGATGGAAGTGGGGGAGAAGCTCTCCATACTCCTTTCAGGGTGGCTCTACTCTTGGTGTAGAGCTCAAGTTGTTCATTGGATAGGAATGATCTCTTTGGAATCATCCTCCCCTCTAGGATCTGACCCCCCTATATATTGAGGTTGGTAAGGTATGTGGTGGTTCGGGAGAGTTTAGCCGTTTGTCTATGTGCACCGAAGTCCAGGTGGGTCTTGTAGCGGCATGGTGTGGGCCTTGGCATTGTGGTGGAGCCGAAGAAGCCTTAGGCGTCGTTGAGTGTCAGGCTCTATTGGCTTGGACCATCCTCCATCAGGTGCACCTTCTGGAGGCTTCTTGGTGGTGAAGGTAGCTGGCCTGAGAGTCTAACGAGTGGGCCCAGAAGCCCCTGAGCCCATAAGCCAACAGAGGAGTTTGTTTTCTTGCGTCACGCCCCGTGCGTGACCTTGTCGGAGGAGTGGTTGATAGCGCCATGCCTGCTGGGCAGCGCTAGGGAGCCCCTAGGCCTTGGAGGCTTGGGGTGCCTACCTCAGGCCCAGGCCTTATCTAGTGCCTAAGGCTGGGAGAGGGCCAAGGATTAGGTTCAAACCCCTATTGATCGGGAGCCTGTGGCTCGGGTGACCCCTCGAGTCTCGAGCAGAGGCACCGGGCATGCTCGGGCTCAGCCCAATCCTTAGCCAGAGGGTGCGTGTGAGCACACTCGAGGGGTGTAGCCCCTGAGACCCCGAGAGATACTGGAAGGGTCGGTCAGGGGGTCTCTCATTTGGTAACCCTAATCCCGAGGCTTTAATATACCCCTATATTAGGATCTCGTCACCCGGGCTAATCCTTTTAGGTGAAGCAAGGACGAAAGTGTAAGTGGGATAGTGGTAGGTGTGGTTCATTTAGCGTGCGGAGTGGATGTGGGGGAGTGCAAGTGTCTGACATGGTCGACACCATCCACCTCACCGACCCAACGCTATGTGCTATTAAATATAAATATACAAACAAATGAATGCAAATAAATTAATAAATATTAGACAAAATATAAGGAAAACATAATTAATAAAAAGCAAAAAATCACGTTGTCAGATATATAGGCTAGGGGTACCTGCACCGCTCGTATATGTGGCCATCATAGGCTATCGGCCTAGCTTTCGTGAAGAAGGAGGCCAGCAAGGGCTGACGCAATCGACCAATGTGGAGATCAAGGCAAACCAAGGCAGGCATATTTGGAAATAGCTAGGATCGTTCTGTTGCGCATATCATGTAACAAACTAGGAAACCAATCTGTTAGCCCGATTGCCCTCATTGTAACCCTACCTCTCCTGCCTATATAAAGGAGGGTACGGACCTCGGGCTCAGGATCCATCTTCCACCATTCCAATCTACTATGTAGCTAGGAGCAATGGCCCTAGTAATTGAGCATACGAATACAAGAGTAGCCGCACCACTGGAGTAGGATTTAGCACACAGCCGACCAAGCAGGAGGAGGGTTTATCGCGCAGCTCGACTTCATCGCCGATCGGTTTGGGGACCAACCCTACAGGAGCCCGAGCCGGCCAAGCAGGATGAGGAACAGACTCTCTAGATCTGTGCATTTGCCACCAGACTAGAGGAGGCTATGGACGGAGGACCGCTCGCCATAGCCCATGATCCAACCTGCTATGGTCAGCTTTTTGCCGAACCCAGCCGAGAGCGTAGTCTCGACGCGACTCTTTTCCTTCGTAAGATCGGTGACCCAATCCTGATAATGGATATAGGACTGGATCCAGTTCTCTCCCAATTTACGGGAGCATCAACACATACAGTGACTACTCACCAGAGTGAGCTTCTTCAAGTTGCCTCACTATCCCCCAAACCTCCTATGGAGGACTCGTAAAGCCCACATCAAATTGATCAGGATCATAGCGATGACGACTCCGGCTCGAACCTAGTATGAGTCATCATCCACAACCTTAGCCAGGGTGGCATGGTTCTAGAAAAATAAGACCACTCCAATGAAAATAGACGATGCCACAGTGTCGATGCCCCCAAACCCCTTAACACAGCGGCTTCCCACCTTTCTCCCTATGACTGCTACCGGTCATATGAAGATGATCACGCGGATGTTGATGATGATGACATCATCTTGTCCACACGCAATTGTTATCTCAGTGCGAGCGATTACGAGGAAAATAGGTACCTCATCCCCGAACGTTCCCCTCACAATCACTTCGAGTTTGATTATGCGGCACCATACAAAACCGGACAGCAGGCTCGGGATCGCCTACTTAATCACAATGACGTACTAGCAGAAAAAAATTAGAAACTCCCATGCCAGCTCCAAGAGCAGAATGCAGCTTAGGCCTGTCATGCTCACAATGACATTTTGCGAGTAGCTCTGGTGTTTTCTAACTCTGAACAAAACCTGGCCGAGGCCATGAGGGAAGAGGAGGCGATGCCGCAACCATCTACAGAGCAAGGGTGTCATGCTTTTCAAAAGATCCAAGAGCTGATAGCAGCCGCAGCCGAACGCATACCAATGCCTAGCCATGCGTCTATCACCCACAGTTGCGTGCCCTAAAACTCAAGGGCTCGACCACCACGTCGACCTAATAGATCCTCGCAGCATAATCTTGAACGCTACCAAAGTCTTGCCCTACAATCGGGCTACAGCGTTGGTGGACGGGGAGGCGGTGGACAGGGAGGCGGTGGATGTGGAGGCGGTGGCGACAGGCATACTACCAATGGGGGAGATCCCAAAGATGATGGGGCTAATGATGACGCAGCAAGCAACTATTACTCCAACGATGAGGGTGACGCTCCTCGTGATGGGAGAAACCCAAGGAACCAACCCGAACTGATACCACGCGCTGTTGACGATGATACCTATGACTTGGTTGGGCCTCCTGCGTTAGAATGCAAGATCTAATTGGCCCCGATGCCCCCAAAATTCCATGCTCCAAGCATCGACAAATACAAAGGTGAGACAGATCCAAAGATTTGGCTGGTAAACTATCGCCTTGCCATGAAGGTGGTGTCCGCACCGGACATGTCTTTCATGATCCAATATCTTCCGATCTACCTCATGATTCAGCCAGGACCTGGCTAAACAACCTCTAGGAAGACTCAATCAAGTGATGGGCCGACCATGAGAGGGAATTTTGTAATCATTTTGAGGGGGCTTACACTGAGCCAGGCACCTCCTGGGACCTCTTGGGATGTAAACGCAAGGTCTGTGAGAGCCTTCGCGATTATATCAAATGCTTTACACAGCGTAAGAACAAACTCGAGGACGTCCCTAATGCCAGCTTTATCACCTCCTTCACCGTAGGTGTGGATAGTGAGGCCCTTATCTGAGATATCGGGTGAAGGAAGAACATTAGTCTTCGTGACATGTTCACCCTAGCCCATGAACACACTGATGGCGAAGACTGCTTCAACGCCAGCAATGGCAAGTACAAGTCGTGGCTCACCGACAGTGTAGGCCAATCCTCTCCTATGAAGAAGGCTCACAAGCGCAGATGCGAGCCTATGGCCAACAATGAGAAACAAGAAGGCAACAAGCCAAAAGAAAGCCGCGGAGGCCGTGGCAAGTTTGATGAGATCATGAACCAGATGTGCCAAAACCATGGCTTCCCGGTGAATCATTTAGCCAGGGACTATCAGAACTACAAGGGCGAAATCATCCAAGCCAGGAAGGACAAGTCAAAGGGTGGCCGCTAGAAGAAGGTCAAAGACGGTGCTGACGATGATGATCAAGACCGCTACCCCAGCATTGAGGGCATTATGATCATCTTTGGAGGCCCACTAGCCTACATGGATCGCTGACGTGAGAAGGTAAGCCAATGACTTATCTTCGCCACTGCCCATGCAGTTCTTGTTTATTTAAGATGGTCGGAGCGCCCGATCACCTTCAACTGAGATGACCACACCGAACATGTTATCAAGGCTGGTTGATTCCCTCTGGTGGTCAGCGTGGTGGTGGGAGATGTAAAAATGATGAAAGTCCTAATGGATAGAGGAAGTGGTATAAACATCCTTTACAAGGGTGCATTCGAGAAGCTAAATATTGAGGCAAGCAAACTATGCCCCTCGCATTCTCCATTTCATGGGATCCTCCACAGACGTTGGGTTATACCCCTCGGTATGATCACTCTACTCATCACGTTTGGTGACCAGATACACTACCGCAAGGAGACACTCTCCTTTGAAGTCGTTGACTTCGAGGGTCCCTATCATGCTATTCTCGGGAGACCCTATTATGCCAAATTTATGGCAATCCCCAGCTACGCCTACCTCAAGCTCAAAATGCCCGGCCCGCATAGAGTAACCACCACCGTAGGCAACTTTCAAGACACCTACGAGCGCGAAAGGCTGGCTATCAAACAGGTCCAACGGGATCTGATCTTAGATGAGCTGAAGCTCAATGACGAGGCTAAGCAAGGATCAGGAACTCCCATCCACTTGCCCCAGTCTCCAGAGCACCAGCTCACACCAGTAACTCTGGCTAGCATCTTACCTCCTGACCTCTAGGCCTCAGCCTCACCGACTATGCCAGTGCCACAAGAGGCACCCGACAAGTCGCTAGAGGAAGCAAAGCTAGAGGAAGGGAAAGACGATCTGGCCATCAAGGATGACCCGCAACCGGGGCCTAAAGCGCCAATGGCACTCACCATAACAAGTGTTGGGTCCGCCCCAAGCAAAGAGGGGCCAAAGATGGCAAGGCGAGCCTCGCCCATGCTATTAATACGCACGAACTGTCGTCTCCCTCCGTCAACAAAAATAATACATGAATGTCTCGTAATCTCTATGAAGAAAAGCATTCTACGTCCCTAATAATTTAGGAGGTACCTTCCTAAAAACTGCTCAGGGGCTATGACCTGGTTCTACACAACATTACCAATACTGAGACACAAATGCTGGCATTATCACATCATACGAACATTACGTCACCTGGGTGAAATCACACTGGCTAGTCGACACTCTGTTCGACCTGCTCGGGGGGCTACACATGGATACAAAACTTGCATCCAAACACAACCAAGCAATTGTTGAAAGTTACAAGGTTCTAGTATTCGGGCACGTTAAGCTAACCTATCCGATTGCTCGGGGGCTACTACAACTACAACAATCACACACGGGGAGGTTTGTAGAAATACTACAAGTCTGCATGCCAAA
>NC_089589.1:20272748-20300961 GCF_019320115.1 Miscanthus floridulus | reverse complement strand
TGTATCTGATAAGGGCTGTTGGATCTCTGTCCATTCGGCCACGAAATCGGCGAGGGCTTGAGATTTGATTGCTTTTCGTGGGGTGAAATTGATGTCCAGAGCTCCAATTTCAACTGCCCACTTGGATATGCGCCCTGTGGCGTCTTTGTTGTGTAGGATGTCTCCGAGTGGAAAATCTGTCACTACAGTAATCTTGTGGCTTTCGAAATAATGGCGAAGTTTCCGAGAGGTAATGAGTAAAGCGTAGAGTAGTTTTTGTACATGTGGGTACCGGATTTTGGATTCTGACAGTACTTCGCTGATGTAGTATACTGGACGTTGTACTTTATACGCACGCCCTTCTTCTTCTCTTTCTATGATTATTGCTGTGCTGATTACTGTGGGAGTTGCCGCAATATATAGCATCATATCTTCGTCTTTCTTTGGGGGGTGTCAGGATAGGCGATGAAGTGAGGTATTCTTTAAGTTTTTTGAAAGCTTCGTCGGCTTCTGTTGTCCACTCGAACTTGTCTGTCTTCTTTAGTAGTTTAAAGAAAGGTAACCCCTTTTCGCCGAGTCTTGATATGAAACGGTTGAGGGCCGCCATGCATCCTGTTAGTTTCTGCACATCTTTGACACTTCTAGGTGGGCCCATTTCTGTTATGGCTCGAATTTGTTTGGTGCTGGCTTCAATCCCGCGCTGACTGACCAAAAATCCGAGTAGTTGCCCTGAGGGAACTCCAAATACACATTTGTTTGGATTCAATTTCCATCTCCATTTCTTCAAGTTTTCGAACGTTTGCTGTAAATCTTCAATTAGGGTGTCTGGGTCTTTTGTTTTCACCACCACGTCGTCCACGTATGCCTCCACATTTTCACCGATTTGATTCCCAAGGCAAGTCTGGATAGCTCTTTGGTACGTGGCGCCAGCGTTTTTTAGTCCAAATGACATGGTCTTGTAGCAGTAGGCACCAAACGGGGTGATGAAAGATGTCTTGCTCTGGTCTTCTTCTTTTAGTGCGATCTGGTGATACCCTGAATAGCAATCGAGAAAAGATAATAATGCAGATCCTGCTGTCGAGTCAACTATCTGGTCAATGCGTGGTAGCCCGAACGGATCTTTTGGGCAATGTTTGTTGAGATCTGTGTAATCGACGCACATGCGCCACTCGTCTGTGTTTTTCTTCTAAACAAGGACCGGGTTCGCTAGCTAGTCTGGATGTAGGATCTCCTTGATGAATCCGGCTGCCATCAGTTTTGTTATTTCCTTTTTAATTGCTGCCTTCTTGTCGGGTGAGAATCGTCGTAGCCGTTGACTCGCAACATTCTGTTGATGAAGTCGCGGCGGGGGCTTCAGAGCTACCTGGCGGAGTCGCGGATTTGGTCGCTCCGGAGGTAACTGTGGCCGTCGCGCCGGGTTCTTCTGGGGGTTTAGCTCCGGCTTCCCTGGAGGTTGCTCTGGTCGCTCCTGCTTCACCCCAGCCGGCTTCTTTTTCCCCTTCTCTTGCTTCCGGCGGCCCTTCGATTTCTGGTGACGTGGTGCAACAGTTTGATGCCACTCATCGGTTATCGGAGCTGACCGCAGCCTGGGGGAGCTTGTCGACCCTTGCGTCTTCTTTTGGTGAGAAACTTCAGGTAGGTTTTATTGCTATTTCTTTTTGCGTGTTTGTTTCTCTTTTACCCTTACGTCTTGTCTCTCTTTGCCTCTTTTTTGCTCAGTCTTTCTCTCGCGATCATTCTGGCTTCTTCTTCTCATCTGAGAATGAGAGGAAGCTGTCTTCGGAGGTGGACGCTCTGAAAGCCGATCTTGACCTCCTCCGGGCTGAGTTGGAGACGGAGCGTCAAGTGCATCAGAAAGAGGAGAAAACCCTTCGCGCCCGGGTAGTGGAGACGGAGAAGCAGAGAGATGCTGCAGTGGAGTCTGCGAAGAATGAATGCAAAGGTGCCGTGGGTTCTGCCTGTTTCTTCTTGTATTTTGACTTGTTTTCCTGCTAACTTGTTCTTGGGTGTCTTGCCTAGCTCTCCGAGTTGAGAAGCAGAAGCTCTCGGAGGGTATTGAAGAAATGAAAGCTCTTGTCCGTTCTAGTCACAATAAAGCTGAGGAGGTAATAACTCATGCTGAGGAAGAACTTGCCCTTGCTAGGTTGATTAGGCGCGGAGCTGACAGAGATCTTGTGCAGGCCCAAAAAACTATTGAAAACTTGTCCGGGAAGCTGGCGACGGCTACTGAGAATTGGAATGCTTTGTGGAAATCTTTTCGTTCAGTAGCCGATGTCCTTCGGACTCCGGCGGATGACGGGCAATCTTGGGCGCAGTTCATTCCCCGGATTCCGACTCGTTTCCAAGAGTTCGCGAAGAGGTGTGCCCAAGTTTGTACCAAGAATGTGCTGGCCCAGGTCCGGGTCCTTGCTCCAGAGGCGCCCCTCTCCAAGATAGCGGAAGAAGCTGAAAGCCAAGAATATCTCGACGCCGTTGAAAAGATGGAGCCTGAGGTCGAAGATCTAGCCAGTAGAGTTGTAGATAGTCTAAGTATTGATATTTCTTTTTCTGATGACAATGCCTGACTCAATTGAGCGTTCTCTTGTAATATTGTACTCCTTTTTAAATGAAGATTCTTTATTTTGTTGATGTATTCTTTGCCTGGGTGCGGTTGAAGTTATTTGACTTGCTGAGTACTTTGTCCTGTTCCTGTCTCTGCTCCGTAAAATAACTCTGCGCGTTATTCTGACGAAGCCTCTCGACTTGTCGAGTACTTTTCTTTTCTTTCTCCCTTGTGATCCGTCGAGTGCTTTGCATTAACAACCTTTCGCCTGCGCTATGTGAAATGACTCGGTATAGAATGCTGCCTTGATAAACTTCGGCATCCGAGTGCTTTCTTGAGTGGCACTCGTTCTTTTCCTATCTGGACGTAGCCCCCGAGCCTCTTGCTTTTCGGAACGAAGTGCTGGAGGGTCTTTTGAAGTTAAATTCGGCCGACTTGTTTCGGTTGTTAGCTTTTAGCTACCCTCATCGGCGGGCTCAAGCATCTTTTCAGCTATTTTGCACCCGGCCGGGACGCTCAGGCATGTTTTCAGTCATTTTGCTTTTTGTTTCGGGTGTTAGCTTTTAGCTACCCTCATCGGCGGGCTCAAGCATCTTTTCAGCTATTTTGCTCTCGGCCGGAATGCTCAGGCATGTTTTCAGCCATTTTGCTTTTTGTTTCGGGTGTTAGCTTTTAGCTACCCTCATCGGCGGGCTCAAGCATCTTTTCAGCTATTTTGCTCTCGGCCGGGACGCTCAGGCATGTTTTCAGCCATTTTGCTTTTTGTTTCGGGTGTTAGCTTTTAGCTACCCTCATCGGCGGGCTCAAGCATCTTTTCAGCTATTTTGCTCTCGGCCGGAATGCTCAGGCATGTTTTCAGCCATTTTGCTTTTTGTTTCGGGTGTTAGCTTTTAGCTACCCTCATCGGCGGGCTCAAGCATCTTTTCAGCTATTTTGCTCTCGGCCGGAATGCTCAGGCATGTTTTCAGCCATTTTGCTTTTTGTTTCGGGTGTTAGCTTTTAGCTACCCTCATCGGCGGGCTCAAGCATCTTTTCAGCTATTTTGCTCTCGGCCGGAATGCTCAGGCATGTTTTCAGCCATTTTGCTTTTTGTTTCGTGAAAACAACTCGTTGGAAGTCATGACACGGCATGCTGTGGATGAATATTATCTTTATTGATCATGAGTATAAACTAATACATATGTTTTTGAAGAGTATTGTCTTTCGTTGGTTGTGAACGTAGGTCCCTTGCGGCTTGCATGTCTGTTTTTCCTGAGTTGTTTTTACGCATGGAATCTTCTTAGCTGGCTGATGTGCCATGTATTGCTGACTTCTTTTCCATCTTCGGTCATTAACTTGTATGTGCCGGGTCCAGTGACTTTTGTGACAATGAACGGGCCTTCCCAAGGACTGAGTAGCTTATGTCGTCCATCAGTCTTTTGTATCCTTCTTAGCACTAAGTCTCCACCTTGTAGTGATCGAGATTGGGTATTCTTGTTGTAGTGCCGTCTTAAACCTTGTAGGTATCTAGCTGTTTGGAGGGTAGCGTTTATTCTGACTTCTTCTGAGCTGTCGAGTTCTAATCTTCTTGTGTGTTCTGCTTCTCCTTCATCATATTGTTCTATTTTCGGGGATGTCCAGATCAAGTCGGCGGGTAGTACGGCCTCTGACCCGTAAACTAGGAAGAAAGGTGAGTGGCCTGTTGCTCTGCTTATTTGAGTTCGTAGCCCCCACACTACTTTCGGTAGTTCTTCAATCCATTTGGACCCATAGTCCACTAGTTCTTCGTATAACCTTGGTTTTAATCCGGCTAGTATGAGTCCATTAGCTCTTTCTACTTGTCCGTTGGCTTCTGGATGTGCAACGGACGCGTAGTCTATACTGAAACCACAGTCTTGAGCCCAGCTTTTGAATTCTGTAGCTGTGAAGGGTGAGCCTAGGTCTGTGATGATTCGATTTGGCATGCCGAAGCGGTGCATAATGTCTTGGATGAACTCGACTGCTTTGGTTGCGCTGTATTTCGCGTGTGGTTTGTATTCAATCCACTTGGTAAACTTGTCAATTGCCACAAAGATGTACTCGAAGCCGCCTTTTGCTTTTTTCAGGGGTCCTACTTGGTCTAGCCCCCAGCAGGAAAAAGGCCAAGCGGGTGGAATGCAGATAAGATTGTGAGCTGGTACATGGGCTTGTCTTGCAAACATTTGGCAACCTTTGCATTTTCTGACAAGCTCTTCTGCGTCTTTCAAAGCGGTTGGCCAGTAGAATCCGGTACGGAATGCTTTGCCAACCAGTGTCCTTGAAGCGGCATGATTTCCACAGCAACCTGAATGTATTTCGTCTAGGATCTCTTTACCCTCTTCAAATGAGACACATTTTAGGAGTACTCCTGATGATGCTGCTCTTCTGTAAAGTTTATCTCCTACTAGAACGTAGTTCTTGCTTCTGCGAACAACTTGGGTGGCTTCTGCCTTATTTGCTGGTAATTTGTTTTCTTTGATATAGTCAATGAAAACTTGGGTCCATGAAGTGTTGATTATCAGGATCTGAACGCCTTTAGCCTGGATTTCTTGTGTTGTTTCACCGGGTTGTTTGATAGAGGGAACTGATAGTTCTTCTATGAATACGCCAGGTGGAACCTTTGCTCTGTCTGATCCAAGTTTGGCAAGGACATCTGCTGCAATGTTGGAATCGCGTAGAACGTGTAAAATTTCTAATCCTTGGAAGTGTTTTTCAAGTTTCCGTATCTCGGCACAATAAGCACCCATGTTTTCTTTGGTGCAGTCCCAATCTTTGTTGACTTGGTTGATGACCACTGCTGAGTCACCGTATACGAGTAATCTTTTTATTCCGAGGGTAATCGCGACTCGTAGCCCGTGGATGAGGGCTTCATATTCTGCTTCGTTATTTGTAGCTTGCCATAATATCTGAAGGACGTACTTGAGTTGTTTTCCTTCTGGAGAAATGAGGAGAACGCCTGCTCCGGCCCCGCCTAGTTTGAGTGATCCATCAAAGTACATCTTCCAATGGTCGAGGATTGTATCTGATAAGGGCTGTTGGATCTCTGTCCATTCGGCCACGAAATCGGCGAGGGCTTGAGATTTGATTGCTTTTCGTGGGGTGAAATTGATGTCCAGAGCTCCAATTTCAACTGCCCACTTGGATATGCGCCCTGTGGCGTCTTTGTTGTGTAGGATGTCTCCAAGTGGAAAATCTGTCACTACAGTAATCTTGTGGCTTTCGAAATAATGGCGAAGTTTCCGAGAGGTAATGAGTAAAGCGTAGAGTAGTTTTTGTACATGTGGGTACCGGATTTTGGATTCTGACAGTACTTCGCTGATGTAGTATACTGGACGTTGTACTTTATACGCACGCCCTTCTTCTTCTCTTTCTATGATTATTGCTGTGCTGATTACTGTGGGAGTTGCCGCAATATATAGCATCATATCTTCGTCTTTCTTTGGGGGTGTCAGGATAGGCGATGAAGTGAGGTATTCTTTAAGTTTTTTGAAAGCTTCGTCGGCTTCTGTTGTCCACTCGAACTTGTCTGTCTTCTTTAGTAGTTTAAAGAAAGGTAACCCCTTTTCGCCGAGTCTTGATATGAAACGGTTGAGGGCCGCCATGCATCCTGTTAGTTTCTGCACATCTTTGACACTTCTAGGTGGGCCCATTTCTGTTATGGCTCGAATTTGTTTGGTGCTGGCTTCAATCCCGTGCTGACTGACCAAAAATCCGAGTAGTTGCCCTGAGGGAACTCCAAATACACATTTGTTTGGATTCAATTTCCATCTCCATTTCTTCAAGTTTTCGAACGTTTGCTGTAAATCTTCAATTAGGGTGTCTGGGTCTTTTGTTTTCACCACCACGTCGTCCACGTATGCCTCCACATTTTCACCGATTTGATTCCCAAGGCAAGTCTGGATAGCTCTTTGGTACGTGGCGCCAGCGTTTTTTAGTCCAAATGACATGGTCTTGTAGCAGTAGGCACCAAACGGGGTGATGAAAGATGTCTTGCTCTGGTCTTCTTCTTTTAGTGCGATCTGGTGATACCCTGAATAGCAATCGAGAAAAGATAATAATGCAGATCCTGCTGTCGAGTCAACTATCTGGTCAATGCGTGGTAGCCCGAACGGATCTTTTGGGCAATGTTTGTTGAGATCTGTGTAATCGATGCACATGCGCCACTCGTCTGTGTTTTTCTTCTGAACAAGGACCGGGTTCGCTAGCCAGTCTGGATGTAGGATCTCCTTGATGAATCCGGCTGCCATCAGTTTTGTTATTTCCTTTTTAATTGCTGCCTTCTTGTCGGGTGAGAATCGTCGTAGCCGTTGTTTTACAGGTTTGGAGCTTTTGTTAACATCAATTCTGTGCTCAGCCAACTCTCTTGGGACCCCTGGCATGTCGGCTGGCTTCCAAGCGAAGATATCCTTGTTGTCCCGAAGAAAGTTGGTGAGCGCGAGTTCCTATTTTGCCGAGAGGTGAGCGCTGATAGTCGCTGTCTTGGAGGTGTCGCCTGTGCCTAAGTCGATTTGCTTGACGTCGGCTTCTTTTGGTGGTGCAATGATACTGGGTTTTTTAGCTGGTATTTCTAATTCTTCCTGGCTTGTTTCCGCCGCTATTGTGGCTATTTCTTTTCTTCCATTGTCAGCTTGTGCTTTGGCTGCAATTTGGATCGCCTGAACGTCGCAGTCAAAAGCGCGCTTTAAATCGCTTCGAAGAGAAAGGATACCGTGGGGTCCTGGCATTTTAAGCAGTAGGTACGGATAATGTGGTATTGCCATGAATTTGGCTAGCGCCGGTCGTCCTAGGATTGCATGATATGATGAGTCGAAGTCGGCGACTTCGAATTTGATAAACTCTGTTCGGTAGTTTGAAGGAGTTCCAAAGGTAACAGGTAAAGTAATTTGTCCGAGTGGCATGGCTGCTTTGCCGGGTACTATTCCGTAAAAAGGCGTGCTTGTTGGTGTAATCATCCCGGCGAGTTGTAGTCCCATTTTCCTTAGGGTTTCTGAAAAGATGATGTTAAGCCCAGCTCCTCCATCGATTAGTACTTTGGTGACGGTCATACCAGCTATAGTTGGATCCAAAACCAATGGATAATGGCCCGCGTTTCCCACGCTAGTCCATTGGTCTTCTCTGGTGAATTGGATAGGATACTGTGACCAATTGAGGTATCTTGGTGTAGCCGGCTCTGCTGTCATAATGGTCCGTAGTGCTAGTTTTTCTTGATGTTTGCTTCTGCAATCCGGAGCCCCCGAGAAGATCACTGCTACCGTTCCCCTAGGTTTTTGGAATCCTTTGTCCTCGTGGTTGTCTTCTTCTTTTTTCTGATTGTCCTCTTTGGCGTTTTCCTTACTATCTTTTCTTTTGTATCGATCGTTGAAAGTGTAGCAATTTCCGATGGTGTGCCTCCCGCCAGGGTGTAATGGGCAACGTATGCTTTCAATGTCATCATATCTTCTGGGTTTGGGAAACTTCTTTGATTTGTCGGCCATTGCCACAGTATTGTCTGGTCTACGTTTTCTTTCTTGATGTCTGCTACTCCGATGATTTTGCTTCTCCGTCTCCACTACCCGGGCGCGAAGGGTTTTCTCCTCTTTCTGATGCACTTGACGCTCCGTCTCCAACTCAGCCCGGAGGAGGTCAAGATCGGCTTTCAGAGCGTCCACCTCCGAAGACAGCTTCCTCTCATTCTCAGATGAGAAGAAGAAGCCAGAATGATCGCGAGAGAAAGACTGAGCAAAAAAGAGGCAAAGAGAGACAAGACGTAAGGGTAAAAGAGAAACAAACATGCAAAAAGAAATAGCAATAAAACCTACCTGAAGTTTCTCACCAAAAGAAGACGCAAGGGTCGACAAGCTCCCCCAGGCTGCGGTCAGCTCCGATAACCGATGAGTGGCATCAAACTGTTGCACCACGTCACCAGAAATCGAAGGGCCGCCGGAAGCAAGAGAAGGGGAAAAAGAAGCCGGCTGGGGTGAAGCAGGAGCGACCAGAGCAACCTCCAGGGAAGCCGGAGCTAAACCCCCAGAAGAACCCGGCGCGACGGCCACAGTTACCTCCGGAGCGACCAAATCCGCGACTCCGCCAGGTAGCTCTGAAGCCCCCGCCGCGACTTCATCAACAGAATATTGCGAGTCTCGAAGCTCAGAACTCGTTGGCATGACGGGAGGCGGAGAAGAAGTCGATGAAGAAATTAGAGAAGACGAAGCACTGAAAAGTGATAAAAGGAAACACCAATAAGAACCAGAGGGAGGAAGATAAAAGCCAAAAAGATGAAGCAAGAATCTACTCACCCGACTACTTTTTTCTTTGCGAAGCCAAGAGAAGGCCTCGCAGGGGGAACCACGACGGCGAAGACGTCCCCGCCGCCCAGCGACGGGAGCGGGACAGCCGACAGCGGAGCCGCGGAAGAAGTCGGGGCTGGAGCGGTGGAAGAAATCCACACCGAAGGAGCAGTACAGCTCGGGGCAGAAGCAACCAAAGAACTCGACCCCGGAGCTTCGGAAGAGGTCGGCGAGAGAGCCTCGGAAGAACTCACGCCTGACCTCCGATTACTTCAAAAAGTTCAAGACTAAAATTAAAAACAAAGAGGAAAAATTCAAGCCGACAAGAATATGAAAAACGACTCACCGCCGCATGATGAGAGGAACTTCATCATCCTCTTCTTCCTCAGCCAGCGAAACCAGAGCACCCGCTGAAAAAGAGATGAAAAGTACTCGGTTCAAGAGAGAAACATGAAAATAAAAGAACAAGGAATACTAAATGTGCTCACCTAAGAGCATGCTAGCAACAACTGGAGTACCTGAGGGAGTACTTGGTTTGCGAGGCTTCTTGGAGACAGGCAAGCCAGATGAGGACCCGTCCATTCGCCCCCTCTTCGGGACACTGCGAGGACCGCGAGGGACTAGACGAGGAACATACTCTTCATATACATCATCAAATCTGAAAGAGACCCCAGGAAGGGCTGTAAAAGTTTGAGACTTACTAATTGCAGAAGTACCGGCTGAACGATCCCCAGCCTCCGCCACAGCAGGGAGAACATCAAGGGGGATCGGATCAACAAAGTTCCGCCCAAGCACCTACGAAAAAAGACAAAACACCAAGACAAGGAAAAACTAAGCAAGAACGGACGCAGAAAGAGTACTTAAAGAACTCAAATAAAAAGAAAAAGGAGAATAGGCAACTCACAGCCGGGGGCGGGTTGTTGGCCGAGTACTCAGGGACGGCAGGAGGAATGACGCTCACTCCTTTCAACATCTTCTGAAGGCGCTCGAGTACCTCCTCACCGGTCAGCTCAAGAGCTGGGACCATGCGCGAAGGATCCTCGGCCCCAGAATACTCAAAGCCGAGATGTTCTCGCTCTTTCAAGGGCTGAACCCGGCGACGAAGGAAACTTGAAACAATACCAAAGCCGGTCAAACCTTGCTGTTTCAGCATGCTAATTCTATCAAGGAGTGGCTGGATCGCTTGAATCTCAGCAGGTGACTCAAGCTTCTTGTCCCATCGGTCATTAACCACGGGACCAGATCCGGAGTGAACGACAAGAGAAGGGATCAAATTGGCGGCGTAAAACCACTCGGCACGCCAATCTTTGACAGAATCGACCAAGTCGTAATCAAAAAACTTGATTTTAAGACCCTGGCGAAACTGAATCCCGCAACCGCCGAGGGCACTGGTTTCCTCACGGCGGGGTTGAGGTTTCAGGCGAAAGAAAAAGCGAAAAAGAGAGAGAGAAGGAGGGATCCCAAGGAAGGCTTCACAAAGATGAACAAAAACGGAAAGATGGAGAACAGCATTGGGGGTTAGATGGTTCAGACTAACCCCGAAATAGCCAAGAAACTGATGAAGGAAGGCGGAAGCAGGAAGACAAAGTCCGGCGCGGACAAAAGAAACGAAAAGGACAATCTCACCAGGACCCGGAGCCGGAACCCGATGCTCGCCCGGAACTCTCCATTCAGCGATGACTTTGCTTTGGATCAAGCCATCACTAACAAGCTCGCGCAGCTGGTCTTCGCCGGTCGTCGGAACAGGCCAAACCTTCTGAGCCGCCCTCATGGCCACGAACTCCAGGTTTTCAATCAAAGACAGGGATGACTCCTCGTCCACGAAGGTCGCCTGAGACTTGCTTGCGGTCTTCTTCTTTCCCATGAACTGGCGGAAGCAAAGAAGGCGCTAAGGAGGACGAAGCTAAAATAATGGCGCTCGGGCAATGACGACAATGACGGCGGCGGGTTTCTGAGAACTAGGGTTTAAAAGCAAGAGCTAGATGACAAGGGAAAGGAAGATAAAAGGGTCTTTAAATAGATTTCTCAACGATACAAACGGCCCATAAGGCCCGTTAAAGCGCAGCGTGGAAACGCAACGGTCCATTTACCGACGCAGCTAAAATGATGGAGGGCACGAATCCACACAACGGTACAAACCAACGGGCAGATTTCAGACTTATCCGCACAACACCACAGCAGGATTATCAGATAACTACAAGAACAACTCGTCGAACCGAGAAGAAAGAAAGGGCTAACTCGATAGCCTCATGAACGACAGGGATCACAACAGAAAGGTCAAAGACAACTAAGAAGACAAGATTCGTTACATTACAAGCGACTTCAAAAATAGAAGATTACAAACCTTACAAGACTCGACGAACTCGGCACCACGAAAAGCAAAGTAGCAAAGAGGAACACGGGCACGACTAAGCTCTGGAACGACTACGTGTCCCAAATTGCTACTCGGAAGGACAAACCGCCATCAGCTACACTGTTTTCTTCAAAGGACGAACGCAGTGCATCCAAGGCGGAAATCGGCAGCACGGCAGGGCAACATGGAGCAGAGAAGGCCGGCGGGCATCTGTCTACCCAAGACCGATGTGATGCTGGATATGGTGTTGATCTGCACCGGACGGTCTCAAGACAGGCGACGAGGATCAACCCAGAACTGCCGGATGAAGGAACAAAGCCCACATCACAAGACTTCCTCCAACTACCACCACGTACATCCTGGCACAATGCTGTCGCGGGATTAGCCTACCTCTAATCCCTATCACAAGACTTCCTCCAGCTACGACAAGACACACAGGAACTACAAAATACGCCCGGGGGCTGCTCTACTTCACAAACTACCATGTTCACAACCAAGAAGTTTTCAACAGAATGGCCAATGGATGCAAGCAAGCACTCCGGGACAGTACTTATAGGCCAAAGGATCGGCGCACATGGACCAAGGGTACCAACGAAATAAACCCAACAAAGGACACAGTGAAAGGACAGGACTCAATAATGGATGACTCAGGCGAGAAGAAACAGTACTCGAAGACGGGCATATTCGGAAGAATATACCAGCACAGTACAACCCGTGAACAAAAGGCATTTACACTCAACCACCACCACACAACTACATCTGACAACAGCAGACTATCAAAAGAATACGCCAACACCTCGCATCCGATTCCTTCCTGAACAAAACAACACGGATATACGCTCAAAAAAAAAAAAGAACCCGGATTGAAGAAAAACAACCCAGATAAGTTGAGAACAGAAATCAAGACAAAAAAGAACTTGGATTGATCAGAAAACAACCCGGATGAGGTACATACAAGTTCAGAAAGAACCTAGACGAAGTGCAAACAACCTGGAAGAGGTACATCAAGAGCCAGAGAAGTCTAGAAATGACCTGGATGAATAAAAACAACTCGGAAGAGCATCACGGCTTAGTCAAACACTAAGCTCGGGGGCTCAAGTACTCAAGACTACAACAAAGACAACACATCAAGACCCTTCATCCGACTTCTATTCTAAAGAAAAGTACTCGGAGAAGGCTCGGGGGCTGCGGGATACATAACCCCCAAAAATTTTTTGAAGACAAGAATCTGGACCCTCCAACTTTTGCAAGCAAAAGCAAGAGGCTCGGGGGCTACACTCAGTGAGTGCAATTTTTACGAAAAATTGCACCCACCCAAAAAGAACTCAGAGCAACCAAGAAGACTAAAGGGACCCTCTGGCTTCTTGTCCCAACAAGCAAGAGGTTCGGGGGCTACACTCACTGAGTGCACTTTTATTCAAAAGTGCACATCAGCTGGAGAAAAGACGAAGAAGACCATCTCAAGATTTCACTTCAAGAAAGAACCCGGAACAAGTCTACAAACAACCCGGCCCTTGAAGCTCAATCATGAAATGCTCGGGGGCTTGTCGATGCGGGACCCATAAGGTTCCCCACGGAGAAGAGAAAAGAAGACCTAGTCCAACTAGGATTTCCTACATGTAATCCTATTAGGACTAGTTACACGTAATCCTACTAGGATCTCTACTTTGTAACCGACTAGGACTCCCGCCTCTCCTGAACTATATAAAGGAGGGCAGGGGTCCCTAGATCAAAGAACACACACATAGACAACAATTGTACGACACAACCCTTGACAATCAATCCAACGCAAAGGCTAAGGCCGACTGGACGTAAGGTTATTACTCGATCTACGATCGAGGGCCTGAACCAGAATAAATCGACTGTGTCTTGCGTTAACCATCGAGTTCGGCATACGCCGAAGCCCGAACATACTGCCCCGGGTACCCCCGTGGCAGGCTATCGGTGGTAAAACATCGACAATTACCTACCACCTGCAAGTTTTAAATGGAACCTTGGTTACTTATGTTATCACGTGATATGGGAATGTGGAGTAATAAATCTAGACCGGGCGGACTCGGTGTGTGTGAGCCACAAGACATGGAGGTCTTGTGAGCGGGTTCTTTCCGCCTGTGTCGATTAAGGCACGTCCGTTGTTGAATTGCATGAGGTGAGAATTTGTAGTACTAACCACATACTCCGGTAAGCCTGAACTCGGCTATTCTATTATGAGAATGGCTACTCGCGCACTGGGAGTGGAGAGATGGCGGGAATAGCGTGTACCCACGTGGCAATGGGCTGGATTGGTGGAGTACTGTATTCTCGGGTGGCGTGGACCCGTTCTTGTTTTAGAGGATCCGAGGGTAGGTTGGTATATGTAGGTCAGGGACCTGCATATGTCGTGTGGTCTGGAAGTCCCAGCTGGGTTTATAATCGGTTCGAATCGTCGCTGCTCCTCGGTTATGGAGACTCAACTCACTGTTCATCATCGTAGTACTAATAACTGGAACTCAAATAAGGCTTGTGAAGGTGTTGGATATGAAGTTTCATGATCTCATCATGGATCGTGTCAGCTTTGTATATGATTTTATGAAGCTTTCTATATAAAGAATTTTGTTAAAGAGCTTTTACGCAAAAGAACTTTGATTATTGTTAAAGCCATACCTTGAATCCTATAAACCTGCATTCCTGAGTTCTATCAGTTTTATTTCGGTTAAGTCTTGTTGAGTACTTTTGTACTCAGGGTTCGTTGACCCTTGTTGCAGGTGAGCCTTATGAGCAGATCTGTTTTGGATCGTGCTGCATGACAGTTGTACCTTGTGATGACGATGAGAAGTAAATGTGTGGCCCTTGGGCAGGGCAATCTCCTTGTGTGTTTTGTATTATATTATAATGCCACTCCACTATTTCGTTTTGTAATAAACATCGAACCTAGTTGCGAGGTTTGAAACTACTGTTTTGTAAATTATGTTATTGTAAGACTTCCGCTGTTTTTACTCTGGTGTAGATATTTGAATAAATATTGTAATACTGCAATGACTCTGTAACGTGATCCTGCTCGGAAATCGTGGATGATTCGGGGTTCCCCGAGGACACCCGACAGTCTTTTTAAGTTAATGGAAACATATGCATAAATGTCAAAGGTCGTCGGACAGTGACAGGTGCATGTGGGCTCTATAACTTAGGAGGTTCTGCCACAGAATGGTATCAGAGCAGCATTACAAAGTTTTTGTTGTATTGTTTTACAAAAACTTCAAAATGATTTGGGATGACTAAATTTAACTTGATAATTTGGTCCAAATTGCTTCTGACTTATCTTATTTCTTTCTCACCATTCCTTATTTGATTAAAAAGGTTTTGTGTGGTGGAGTAGTAATCTTACTATGCCCTATATAAAAATAAATGTTGTTTATGTGCATTATAAACTTTGATGTTTTTGTTCGTAAGAATGATTCATGCATCATTATTAATTCACTCGTTACTTCCTTCACCTCTTAGTCTGGAGTTGAGTAGTGAGACTGGTTTGAGTAATGTAATCCATCATAGCTGCTCTTTAGACTTTGATCAAATGGTCTTACTTGGATTAAATTGGTTTCCTACAGTATGGCTCGTGCCAAGATGACGCCTCGTAAGTCCACTGGACCCAAAGGAGTTCCTCATCACCAACTAGCCCCTAGAAACGATGATGCTAGCAGTAGCAGTTCTAGGCCTGATCCCCAAGCAGAGATACAGAGGATTTCTGTAGAATTAGCACAAGCTACTAGAGATAGGGCTTTGGATGCTATACAGGTAGGAGAATTACAGGATCAATTGAGACGTCTCACCACCGCACACAGGAACTACGAAAGCATGTTAGTTCGTACGGTGGATGGACGAAATGAAGCTTGGTAGAGGGAAAATGTAGCTAGAGCTAGAACTCATGAGCTAGAATTTTATGTAGAAGATTTAGAAGAACATAATACTTATCTACATGAGGAAGTTCATAGGCTTAGTAATCTACTAAACCCAAATCATGAGCCTCAAGCTGATGCCATGGACCCCGGTGTCATCCTTGCCGATGGAAGTGAATCGGAGGAGGAAGAAGAAGAAGATCCTGAAGAATTAGTAATGATCAATGAAAGTGATAATGAAGGCGGTAATATTTCCGGAATGGATACCAAGCCTGAAGTTTGAAGTAATCACGGAAAAGAGTAGAGTTGTGTAATAGAAGATCTAGTTAAGCTAGTAGTCTTATTTAGATGTGTTCTTGTGTTTAAATAAGTGGCATCGATGTAATGTGGGTAGTAAGCTCTTTGATCTTTGAATAAAGACTTATGAATAAAGTTTGGTTTGTTATGAACAGATGCGTCGTACGCGGGGATCGCATATTCCTGGTACTTCACAAGATGATGATGATATCCCCAACCCGCCACCAATGCCGACCAATCTGGCTGATGCTATCGCTGCATTAGTCAATGTGACTGTGGAAAATTCTCGTTTGCTTCATGAGATGGCTCAAAGTAATCAGAATCAGATGCATGGAAACCGTGGCCGCAATCATAACAGGCATGAGGCTACCTATGTGGATTTCACGGATACAAAACCCCCGGTGTTCACCAAGGCAGATGAACCACTGGAGGCTGATGACTGGCTTAGGACCATGGAGCAGAAATTTGATCTTATTCACTGCACAGAGTTGCAGAAACCGGTGTTTGCTGCCCAGCAACTTAGAGGTGCAGCTAGTGCTTGGTATGCAAATCTGATGGCCATGCAACCCGCAGGCGTTCCGTTAACTTGGACAGAATTTCGCACTGCTTTCAGAGCCCATTATATCCCGGAAGGAGTGATGGCTATGAAGCTAGATGAATTCCTTGCTTTGAGGCAAGGGGATCAAACGGTTATGCAGTATGTGGGAAGATTCAATCATCTGTCGCAGTATGCATCTGAACATGTCAATACGGATGCCAAGAAAAAGAAATGGTTCATGAGAGGTCTAAATACCAAACTGCAGACAATGATGATAGCCTGTACCAATATCACTTATCATGAGGCAGTAAATATTGCAATTGCTTCAGAGGCAAAGTATCGGCAGCATAAGGAGCTCAAGAAAAAAAAGAATGTGCCGTCTGGACCTTTTGGTGGAAACCAAAAGAGGCAGAGAGTGATTTGTCATCCAGTAAACCATTATCGTCATCCTTATCGTCCGCCGCAGTTCCAAGCCAAGCAACAGTCAAATGTCCATCCTACTATAACCTATCCGAATTCACAGTCAACCAATGCTCCTGGTGGTAATGCTCCAACATCGCAGGGTCACAACTATCCATGTTACAATTGTGGAAGGACTGGTCATTTCTCTAGGGAATGTCCATATCCTAGGCAGGCTAATCAAAATTATCAGAAGACCCATGCCAATCAACAATAGGGTCAGGCACCAAACAAGAACCACAATCAGAATGCTCAGAAGGGCAAAGATGAGAGGAAGACAGGACGGGTGTTCTATATTCAAGCTGGAGAAATTCCGGAGGGGGAGCCAGTGATGATGGGTATGTTTCCTGTTGCCAATCACCCTGCAGTTATACTTTTTGATTCTGGCGCATCGCATTCATTCATCAATAGAACATTTGTCATGAAGTATGAAATTTCAATTGGGGCAACAAAGGAAAGTTTCTTTATACAGTCGCCCGGGGGACGTCTATGTACTAAGGAAATGGTATACCAGGTACCTGTAAACCTAGGTGGGCATATTTTTCCCACTACCATGATTATCCTTAAGGATCAGGATATAGATGTAATCTTGGGAATGAATTGGATGTATCAGCATAAGGCTGTTATAGATGTTTTGAATAGGACCTTAAGAGTAAGTTTGTCTGATAGTAATTCTCAACTTCTCATCCAACTTCCAACCCTAAGAAGATCAGTGGGCAAGATTTGTGCGACTAATGTCAAAGAGATTAGAGATATTCCAGTAGTATGTGAATTTCCGGATGTGTTTCCTGAAGATTTACCCGGTCTACCACCTGATAGGGATGTACAGTTTAACATAGAGTTACAACCTGGAACAGCTCCGATTTCTCAGAGAGCTTATAGGATGCCACCTAAGGAATTGGCCGAGTTGAAGACTCAGTTACAAGAATTGATTGAGAAAGGGTTTATCCAACCTAGTTCCTCACCTTGGGGATGTCCGGCAATTTTTGTGAAAAAGAAAGATGAGACCCTAAGATTATGTGTTGACTATCGTCCATTGAATGAAGTGACCATCAAGAATAAGTATCCATTACCTCGGATAGATTTGCTTTTTGATCAATTGGCCGGAGCCAAAGTTTTCTCCAAGATAGATTTGAGATCAGGGTATCACCAAATTAAGATAAAGCCTGAAGATATTCCCAAAACGGCATTTACCACAAGATATGGATTATATGAATACTTGGTGATGTCTTTTGGTTTGACAAATGCTCCAGCTCATTTCATGTACCTGATGAATTCAGTATTCATGCCTGAGCTAGACAAGTTTGTAGTGGTATTTATAGATGATATACTAGTATATTCCAAGAATAAGACAGAACATGCAGGACACCTCAGAATTGTTCTGACTCGTTTGAGAGAACATCAATTGTATGCCAAGTTCAGCAAGTGTGATTTTTGGCTTAAGGAAGTGCAATTTCTTGGACATGTCTTGTTAGCCGAAGGAGTTGCAGTTGATCCCGGCAAAGTGAGGGATGTGCTTGATTGGAAACCGCCAACCACAGTTCATCAAGTTCGGAGTTTTCTTGGATTGGCGGGGTATTACCGTCGGTTTATTCCAGAATTCTCTAAAGTATCAAAACCTATAACTGAATTATTGAAGAACCAAGTCAAGTTTGTCTGGTCATCAGATTGTGAAGAGGCTTTCCAGACTTTAAAAAGGCTGTTGACTACTGCACCAGTGTTAGCTCAACCTGATATCGAGAAGCCGTTTGATGTTTATTGTGATGCTTCAGGTATTGGTATTGGATGTGTGTTGATGCAAGAAGGTCGAGTCATTGCCTATGCGTCCAGGCAACTTAAGCAGCATGAAGAACACTATCCGACTCATGATCTGGAGTTAGCAGCTGTGGTTCATGCTCTAAAGATTTGGCGACATTACCTGCTTGGTAATACGTGCAATATTTACACCGATCACAAAAGCTTAAAGTATATATTCACTCAGTCAGAATTAAACATGCGATAAAGAAGATGGTTAGAACTGATTAAGGATTATGATTTGGAAGTACATTATCACCCGGGTAAAGCAAATGTGGTTGCAGATGCCCTTAGTCGCAAAAGTTATTGCAATTGTCTGACAGTGAGAACAATGGGTTTGAATTTATGCCAAGAAATGGAGAAGTTGAATGTAGAAGTAATTCAACAAGGAAGTTTGACCAACATAATTGTTGAAGCTACTATTCAAGATCAAGTTATTGCTGCTTAGAAGGAAAACAAGGGTATAGCCCATATCAAGGAAAAAGTCAAGAATGGAAAAGCGGAATGCTTTAGCATAGATGATGAAGATGTGTTATGGTTCAAGGATCGCCTGGTGGTACCAAAAGTTCCTGAGTTATGACAGTCAATTCTAGAAGAGGCACATGCTACTAGGTTATCTATCCATCCGGGAAGCAACAAGATGTACCATGATTTGAAGCAAAGATTCTAGTGGACTAAAATGAAAATAGAGATTGCTAGATATATAGCAAAGTGTGATACTTGTCAAAAGGTGAAAGCTATACATTTGAGGTCTGCTGGTGAATTACAACCATTACCTATTCCATCTTGGAAGTGGGAGGACATAAGTATGGATTTTATTGTGGGTCTACCTAGAACATCAAAGGGATTTGACTCAGTATGGGTTATTGTAGATCGACTCACTAAGTCAGCGCATTTTCTTCCAGTCAAGACAATATATCCCCTTGTATGTTCCTGGTAACTCATCCATTACCTAGGCAAAGAGATACGGGCTTAAGGCTGACCCTTAATAAAGTTCAATTTTAATCGGAAAGTAATCTGCGTTACCATCGTTTGTTCGAACAGTAGTCACAATATTGTTGTACATGTCCTTGATAAGGGTCACGTACTTTGATGGGACTTTATGTTTGTCTAAAGACCATCACATAACATCTCTTGGTATCTTGTCATAAGCCTTCTCCAAGTCAATGAAAACCAAGTGGAGGTCCTTCTTCTGCTCTCTAAACCGCTCCATAACTTGTCTTATTAAGAAGATTGCTTCTGTGGTTGACCTTCCGGGCATGAAACCAAATTGGTTTGTTGATATCTATGTCGTTCCTCGTAGGCGCTGCTCCATGACTCTCTTCCATAACTTCATAGTGTGGCTCATCAACTTAATTCCCCGATAATTAGTACAACTTTGGATATCTCCCTTGTTCTTGTAGATTGGTACCAATATGCTTCTTCTTCACTCCTTAGGCATCTTGTGCGATCGAAAGATATTGTTGAACATCTTGGTTAGCCATACTATAGCTATATCCCGAGACATCTCCACACCTTGATTGGGATACCATCAGGGCTCATCGCTTTGCCCCCTTTCGTCCCTTTCAAGGCTTCTCTGACCTCCGATTCTTGAATCCTCCACACAAAGCGCCTATTAGTGTCATCAAATGAGTCGTCCAGCTGAACGGTGGTGTTCTCATTCTCACCATTGAATAATTTATCAAAATAATCTTGACATCTATGTCTGATCTCATCCTCCTTCACCAAGAGCTGCTCCCTCTCATCCTTTATGCACTTGACTTGGTTGAAGTCCCTTGTCTTCCTATCGCGAGCCCTAGCCATCCTATAAATGTCCTTCTCTCCATCCTTCGTACTCAAACGTCGGTAAAGGTCCTCATAGGCCTGACCCTTTGCCTCACTTACCGCTCGTTTTGCAGTCTTCTTTGCCACCTTGTACTTCTCTATGTTGTTTGCACACCTGTCATGATACAAGCACTTATAGCACTCCTTCTTTCCTTAATAGCCTTTTGCACATCTTCATTCCACTACCAAGTGTCTTTCGAGTCGCATCCACTCCCTTGGGTCACTCCAAGCACCTCTGAAGCAACCTTCCGAACGCATGTTGCCATCTTCTCCCACATGTTGTTTGCATCGCCTTCATCATTCCAAGGGCCCTCTTCATTGACATTTTCCTTAAAGACCTTTGATGCCTCCCCTTCTAATTTCCACCACTTCGTTCTAGCAACCCTAGCTTGTTTGTTCCCACGAGCTTGCACCAGAAAGATGAAGTCAGCCACCACCAGCTTGTGTTGAGCGACCACACATTCTCCAGGTATCACCTTATAGTCCACGCATGTTCGTTTATCCCTCATTCTTGTAAGGATAAAGTCAATTTGATTAGAGTACTAGCCGGTACTAAAGGTCACTAAATGGGACTGTCTCTTACGGAAGAAAGTATTAGCTATCATCAGATCAAAAGCTATGGCGAAGTCTAAGACTTCCTCTCCCTCCTGGTTCCTACTACCATATCCAAACCACCTAGGAACCGCCTCAAAACCTGCACTTGATGTACCTACATGGCTATTAAGATCACCTCCTATAAAGAGCTTCTCGCTACTAGGGACAGCTCTAACCAAGCGATCTAAGTCTTCCCAGAAAAGCCGCTTAGCACTCTCATCATGGCCTACTTGGGGGCATGCGCACTAATTACGTTTAAGTCCATATCACTAATGACAAGTTTAACTAAGATGATCCTATCCCCTTGCCTTCTCACCTCCACCACACCATCCTTGAGGCTCTTATCAATCAAAACTCCTACTCCATTTTTATTTGAAGTTGTCCCTATGTACCAGAGATTGAAGTCGGTATTGTCCACCTCCTTTGCCTTCTGCCTCTTCCATTTAGTCTGTTGGACGCATAAGATATTTACACGCCTCCTAACTGCTGTGTCCACTAACTCTCTTAACTTACCTGTAAGGGACTCTATATTCTAGCTACCTAAACAGATCCTACTTGGCTCGACTAGCTTCCTTACCCTTCGCACCCGCCGAGGTAGGTGTGAAGACCCTTGCTCATTTTGCACCACACCCGAGCGCCGATGTGGCGTGCCACTAAGGATGCGACGAATCGATTCTTGCTCACTTGACACTGTGTCCAGATCGCGACATGGTGCATCATGGGGGTGACGACCTGACCCTTGCTCATTTAACACCATACCCGGGTTCTGACATGACGCGTCGCTAAGAGGGTTATGCCCCAACGAGAGAATTTTATGATATTATTGGTGTAACTAAATCTAGACTTCAATTTATACTTAAAGTTTTGTTTATCTGGCCTTTTTTTCTTTTTTTTGTATTAGTAGTTGTAGATGTTTCTACTGTTGTTGTAATTTTTGATTTGTAATATTTCGTGACTATTTTTTTGTTTAGATTTTGTTCTCTTTGGTTTATCCTATTTTTTTAGTTTTCCTTGTTTTTCTTCTTCTTGTGTTGATATTTGAGTTCTACAGATGTTCATGCAGAGGCTGAGATTGGTGGGCCGGTTGTTGATGTTCTTTCTTTGTCTTTGGTGATTTTTTTTAGAATCTGAGGTACTTCTCTACTCATAAAATCATCCCATTTGTGTTCTCTGCATTCCTAAAATTATTCCATTTTAGGTTAGATTTTTGTTAATCCAGCTGCTAGTTTTCTTTCTTTTTATTCCAGTATTTGTCCTAATGCTCTAGCTCTAAATAATGGTTTCCTGGTTATAAGTATCCTAGTTACACTACAGTTATCTACACTTATAGTTATTAATGATTTGTAATTTCTAACAATTATTGATGTAACTAGTACTATATGCATAAAGTGTATTATGCATTTCTTTGAATGTAACTCTTTTTGTATTATAATTTTTCTGTTCTTCTGGTATGCTGAGGTTGAGCTGGATGCGGGGGGAGGCAGAGATGGAGTAGTTTCTGGTGCTGATTTTTTTGGTCGATGGATGTGGTTGCTGATGGTTATTTTGCGTTGTTCATGACATTTCAGAATCTGAGATACTACTCTACTCCTATATATTTGTGTTATGGAGATGTTTGTCTGTTATCCTTTTCTTCTTTGCTGACTTAGTTTATCCTTTACAATTGGTTTCATGCCTTCCGGGTTCTGAAATGTTGGATTACTAGCTTTTGGTATTATTTGAAATCTTGCTTCATTTATATGTTGGTACTTTTCAGGTCATGGCCCCTCTCCTATGTGTAGGCTGAGGTGCAGGTTGATGCGGAGGTCGAGGCAGAGGCGCAGCTGTTTTTCAGCATCAATTTGGTTTCATTGGTGAGTATTTCATTCATTTTTATTTTTTTTAAATTCTGTTTTTTGTATTTGTATTGTTTTTCAGTTTTGTTTTTTGAAAGGTTTTTCAGTTTTGTTTTGATGTCCTTCAGGACATATTTCTCTTTTATGCCTAGTTTTGATCTCTTTAGATGCTCGGTATATTGCGGAATTCTCTATGCATATTTTTCTGTCCTGTGTTTGGTTTTTTTGTCCAGAGGTGTTATTCTTGTTTGTTTGGTCGAGCCTAGAGATTATTATCGGTGTTGTTTTTCATTTGTTTCTTGCCATCCAGTTTTTTTAGCTCATTTGGATCCATTTGTTTTATATGAAATTCATCTTGATCCATTGGTATTGTGCATTTTTGCTTTAGTAAAATCTAGACGTTGCTGTGATCTCTGTTGGTTTGACCTCCTGTGTTGTTCAGTCTCTAATCTGTCAATCTTTGATCAGTTTCTTGTAGTAAGATTCCTTGTAGTAATTTATCAGTCTTTTATTTGATTGTTTCAATGTGCAATTAAGCCTTGTTTTTCATCATCCCATCTGTCTATTTTCATAAGACAGCTGAAACATTTTTGGGCTCCATACATTTTATCTCCCATCTACAGTAGGTGCCGTGCAGCAGTTATAATCTTCTACAGTAGGTGTCGTGCCGCAGTTATTTTGCCTTTCATAGATTTTTTTTTTGAAATTTTGTTTTTGGTTTGTTTGTTTCATGTAGTTCCCTCAGATTTTTTGTGATTTTGCATTTCATAGAAAATTTCTGGTTTTTGTTTTTTAAATTTTTTTGGTATGTTTGTAGGTAGTTCCCTCAGTTTTGTTTTGTTTTGCATTTCATAAAAAAAATTTGGTTTTGTTATTTGGAATTATGTTTTTTTGGTATGTTTGTTTATGGCAGTTACCTCAGTATTTTTGTTTTTTTTTGCAATTCATAGAAAATTTCTGGTTTTTGATATTTGAAATCAGTTGTTTGGTAGGTTTGTTTATGGTAGTTGCCTCAGAATTTTTGTGATTTTTTATTTCATAGAAAATTTTTGCTTTTTTTGTTTTTATTTTAATTATTTTTTGTTCCAATGTTTGTAGTGGTGATTGCGTGAAGGTGTGGATGGTGTTCTCTGGTAATCCACGTGAAATTCTGCTATGTTTCACTCGAATTTTTCTATTTGGTTATTTGTCTGTTTTGTACTGGAGGATTACTCGTGTGAGCATCGGGCTTCCATCACACAAATTTTGCTTTTTGTCTCATTTGTGTGATTTGAGCTTTGAAATTGCTTGAGTGTTCAAATAGGTCAAATCACCCAAGTTCCAAATAGACAGATCCTAGATATATATGTTTTTCTGGGGGGAATATTTGTTTGGAGAACAAAAGAAAAATGCAAAACCAAAACTCTGTAAACAGCAGCAGCAGCTGAAGCCAACAGGCCGGACTCATAGAGGCCTGTTTGGTTTGAGCCCAGGCTAATTTTGGAGACCTGATTGCTCTCTGGGCTGAGAGCTGCCTGGGAGGTCTCCAAACAAACAGTCCTTAATAGCCTACTATAATACCATGAAGCCTGAAACCGAAAGTCTGAAAGGCAGGATAGAAGTTGATATATACCAGCAACCTGGCGACCTCGTCGTCTTGGTCGCTCCCATTCCTGGCGACCTGCAGTGCCTGCTGCAGATCCTTGACCTGTTCGCCGGAGCGTCGGGTCTCGTCACTAATGTCGATAAGTGTGTGGCTTCCCCAATCCGCTGCTCGGAGCAGATGATACTCGAGGTACAAGAGGTGTTCCCGTGTGTGGTGAGCCCTTTCCCGTGCAAGTACCTCGGCATCCCCCTCTCGCTCTCGCGACTAAAGCGTGCGGAGGAGCAGGCGTTGGTAGACAAGGTAGCGGCCAGGATCCCCACCTGGAAATCGGGCCTGCTCACCCATGCCGGACGAGCACTGCTGACCAAGGTGACATTGTCCTCAATACCAATACACATGAGTATTGCTTGCTGCCTATCGGCGTGGGCGATCGAGCAGATTGACAAGCGCAGGCGTGCGTTCCTGTGGGCGGGTGCCGAGACCACCACTGGCGGCAAATGCAAACTTGCATGGACAAGGGTCTGCCGACCAACTTGCTACGGTGGTCTCGGTATCCTTGACTTGCGCTTCTTCGGGTTTGCCCTGCGACTGCGTTGGGAATGGCTAAGCAGATCGGCGCCAGGAAGCTGCTGGGCCAGCCTGCCGGCGAGGCCAGAGCGCGCGGTCACCGCGATGGCCGCGGTGAGCATGTCCGTCGTTCTGGGGGATGGGTCCTCAGCCAGGCTGTGGACCGACAACTGGTCGCCGTTCGGACCACTGTGCCGCTTCGCTCCTGACTTGTTCGCGGCGGTCTCCAGGGCAGGGAAGAAGAGATAAGTGAGGGACGGACTTTTCCAGCACCGGTGGGCGAGGGACATTGTGGGGGCGCCAACGACTCAGGTGCTCTGCCAGTACCTGCTGGTCTGGCGTCTCCTCCGCGACGTCGTGCTTGACCAGTTGCAGGTCGACCGTTTCGTCTGGAAGTGGTCACCAGACGGGAAATACTCAGCCTCGTCGTCCTACCGTGCCTTCTTCAACGGTTGCACGTCGTTGCTAGGCGCGGCTGAGCTCTGGAAGACGAAGGCGCCGCCTAAAGTAAAATTCTTCTTCTGGCTTGCGCTGCATCGCCTTCTTTGGATTGGTGAACGTCGGAAAAGACACGGCCTTCAAGATGATGATGTTTGTGCCCTCTGTGGTCAAGCGCCCGAGACCGGGGAGCATTTGTTTCTGGGCTGTGTGGTCGCACGGGAGCTCTGGTTCTCCCTCCTGGCGCCGCTGGGGTTGTCCTCGCTAGTCCCTGATGAACCGGATGAAATCACCTCCTGGTGGCTGCGACAACGGGATAGGATCGACTCGTCGGCGAATTCGACTTTCGACTCACTGTTGCTGCTGGTCTGTTGGAGCCTCTGGAAGGAACGGAACAATAGGACGTTCCAGAGAACGACGCGGCGAATGCATGAACTGCTCGGGGCGGTGGTCGCGGAGGCGGACGACTGGGTGGCTGCTGGTTACCGAACGCTAACCTCAGCTCACTCCATCTGGTCGCAAAATTCAGGAAACATGTAGCCGCAGTATTGTAATCCAGTAGCTAGGTTCCTTCCGTCACCTCTCATAATGGTTCCTCGCCGTTGTGACTGCGTGATTGTGGCTGTGTGACGTTTATTCAATCCTCTTAATGAAAAACGGATGAATGGCCCGATCAAGAAAAAAAGTTGATACCAACCTGATAATAAAAGTCAGAAGAATCGACCCAAACATCTAATATAATTCTGGCACTGAATAGTTTGCATTCTACAATAATCTTCCAGCCAAAAAAAAGAAAAAAAATCTCCAGTGCAAACTCTTACAAGAAAATTTACTCCTAATGAAACAATCACAAACTCATTTCCTTTCATACAGGAGTCCAAACAGACACAGAGATCAAAGGTCTGGACTTCCAGCACAGCTGAAGCCTGCCCTTCTCATGCGCAACCCCAAAGCTCCTATTGAACAGCCCAACCAGCATCCTAGCCTGAGCAATATTGCAAGCACTCAGCTCACAAGATGTAAACCCTTCCAAAGCCTTTGGAGCACCAGCAGCCTCCGGTGTCACGGACCCGTAGTGCTCCACGAAGTCCTGTATCTTTGGCCCCACCATATCCTTCTCCACAAGCCTCAGGCACGCCCTGTTGTTGCTACTACTGCTGAAACAGCTCGACAGGGACTCGAACACCGTGGTGAAATGGTGCAATGCCTCAAAGAAGAAATCCACAAAGGAGGCCTGGGATAAATAGGCCTCTTTTCCGATTCTGACCAGCTCCTCTTCTATGACCACCACTGACTTGGGTTGTAACTTCCTCACACAGCCAAGTAGTAGCATCTGTAACTTGCTACTTGATCTGTAACACAGATTGGTTGTGTCACATGAGACAACCACTGAGCCTCCACAGTTCCTGGAGAAGTCATCCAGGTCCTCCTCATGGCGTACACAGAGAGAGTTGTACTGGAAGGGAAGGTTCAAGGACTCGGCAAACTCCGAAAGACGCCATGCAGCTGTCTGATGAGTGTCGTCGCGGTAAACAGCATCTGTTATGATTGCTGTAAGGTGGAGTGATTTGCCACCAAGGCGAGCAAGGTCTGACATGAGCGATGGCCACTGTATGCCCTCACCAAGGTTGAAGTCGATGACATGAATATCCGTGTCGCTTATGGTGGCATCTAGAATGGCTTGATTGGCGGTGAAGTGTGCAAACTTGACATATGGCGATAGCTCTTGTATCATCTGGTGCGCTGACATGATACCAGACTGCAATGGATCTGGCGGGTAGCATGGAGAGCATGCACCAGATATCCGGGATTGCAGGCCTTGGGCAAAGTGGTAGGCCAGGCGACCGAAAGAGTTGGTTGCAGCATTCTCACAGGTGCCAGCCAGGAGGCCATGAAGTTTTGAAAGCACTGCCAAGGCAAGGCTTGAATCCCCAGCCTCAACTGCATCTGCACCAGTGAGAAGGAGATCGCTTAAACTGTTCTCCTCCATGAGCTCATCTTGGATAGCTGCCAGGTTAGCACTCTCTTGGCACAGAAATCTCTCATCACAATGGGTAGACACATCAACATCAAAGGCATGTTGGTCATGGGAATCACTAGAATCAATAGCAATGGTGTCAAAGAACTCACAATCTTCTCTTACATCAGGAGAAGGATCAGCAGGTATGGCGGCATTCTCATGGAGGGTGAGTTGAGGAGACCATAGTGAATAGCTACTCTCTTCATGTGTAGGAAAGAAGAGAAGAGGAGAACAAGGATATGAAATGGTCTCCATTCGCTTGCGACTACCATAAGAGTTGGTTTGGCCTATGTGATTTAGTTCACTTATATACAGAACAAGGAGGCAAAGTGGGGAGACAAGGTTGGAAGAGAAAAAGTGTGCGGACCCTCGTGCTAATGCAAGCTAAACTGTCTGCATCTGGTAGCCATAGTGTAACATGGATATGACCAAAGGTGTTTGGCTCTCTGTGTGCCTCTACCAACTTCAGGGTATACATACTCCCGAAAATAAACTGTGCTGTGTCATTTTTGGTGGCCTGTCAGAAAGAAGCAGAAGAAACTCAGAAGGCGCGCTGGGGGCATATTCCTGTAGCGCTTCATGCTACGTGTCAGCATTTTGTCATATAGTCCATATACCAATAAGAAATTCAATATATGCTGTGTTGCTATTTGCTGTGTGATCTTAGAATGTAGTCAAGTAGCAATTATAATTAAAAAAAGCAATAAATGCAACACTAGATGCAGAGCATATGTTTCAAACGTCAACATTGTGCACAGTATGTATTCCAACAATATAATCTGATCCATAAAAAATGTGACGCTTAAACTTCATCTATGATGTGTCTTATATAAAAATAGTATACACACTTAAACTTTATATTTGATATGACCAGCTGAAACACAATTTACATATATCACACAATGTGTGTTCAATAACTATCAGTTCCGCAGGCTGGACGACATCGTCGGCGGCACAGGTCCCTCAGGTCTGGCGGGTAGGCTGCTCAATGACGCAGAGCTGCTACTCGTCAGTGCTGAGGAACCACCCATGTTCGCGCTAGCCGAGCGCGATGGAAACTGGCGACGGACGATGCTGGAGGAGATGAAGGCGATTGAGGAAAACGAGACTTGGCAGCTCGTCGATCCACCTCCAGGATACCGTCCGATCAGCCTGAAGTGGGTGTACAAAGTCAAGCGGGACGAGCTCGGCGCCATTGTCAAGCACAAGGCGCGCCTCGTCGCCCGAGGCTTTGTTCAGCGCGAGGGCATAGACTT